>NC_026002.2:40684122-40762605 GCF_000442705.2 Elaeis guineensis
GCCTGCAAGCCTGTATGTTTATCTGTGTCTGTCCATGTGACAACTAACATGTCGTTAAACTACTTAGATATTTTCCTCTGTTATGATCCTCCAAAGCATTTCAAACATCTTTCCTTATGAGCTCCTACCTTGCATTCAGCACATTGGTGGTACTAGTCCTTGATGAGTGCTTATGATAACTAATTGATAATGCCTTTTTCTTCTGAGGTGATTATAATGTTATCATTCATATTTTTTTGCTTATTGTTGCAGTCGGAGTATCCAGCTTGCACTCATCATCCTTCTATTTGGTGTCGGAGTTGCAACTGTGACAGACCTACAACTCAATGTTCTGGGATCTGTCTTATCTCTACTTGCAGTTTTTACAACATGTATTGCACAAATTGTATCCTTCATCCCAACCTTCGATAGAGTTCTTGTGTTGTTTTCTTTCACTATCATGAATTCACGAGAGACCACATTAAAAGAAGGCTGTTTCACTTGGGGGGGGGATTGAATTTTTACATTAGCACGATCTTCTATCAAAATAAATGTGTTCTTGCCTATTATAAATGTTGGAACCTAAGTGTGTTCTTTTGTTGCTCCTAAACTATGTATATAACAGTTGAAATATGCTTCTTCAGACAGCAACAGACATTACACTGCTGAATTTACATTTTTGGTCACCAGTTAGTGTCTCTTGCATCACTTGAGCTACAGAGAAACTAGCTTTGAATGTGAGATACCACCTCACTTTAAGCGGTGCTAATAGAATAAAATGGCCATTATAGAGGAGCAAGAAAATTTGACTTTACAATGCCAACAACTTTACTGTGATAGTATTATCATAGAGGCCCTTTGGATGTCTTTGATGGTTCACTTGCTTTCATTCAAATGATTTTCTCTTCTGGCTTGACCCTTCAATTTTTTTTTGACCCTCCTCTGGCATGATATCCTTTTTCCATTGACGTTGTAGTCATGAGAAGTGACATTGTACAGATAAGGAAACTAGCAGCACAAGGAAATTTTAGCTGTATTGGTAGGTGAAGTTTACCTTGCTTGGTGGTGATTGAATGATAACTTATCTTGGATATGGATATTCTACTTCAGTCCAGAGCAAACGTTAACTACTGTTGTATATTCTTATGAACAAGAATATGTAAAGAAGCAAGACTAGTTGGTCAAGAAAAAAATGCACAGTATAATCTTGTAATAATGGAACTTTACTATTGAAACAAGCCGATTTAGTCTAGTCATCCAGTATCTACACCTTATACACTTTTGCATCTGAAACATGGCTATATCTGGATATTGATTTTTGTTTTATACCTTGATCAGTTCTTATCAGATGACAAACACTATCCAGAAGAGATTCAAAGTCTCTTCAACTCAACTCTTGTATCAATCTTGCCCTTATCAAGCGCTGACCCTATTTATAACAGGTCCATTTCTTGATGGGCTTCTAACTAATCAGAATGTCTTTGCTTTCAATTACACACCTCAAGTTCTGGTAAATGATTATTTTGTTCAATATTTTACTTCTTTACATTCTGCTACCAAGATATCTTGTAACTGTTTTAAACTTGTTTCAGGTTTTCATTGTACTGTCATGCCTGATATCTGTCTCTGTCAACTTCAGCACATTTCTTGTTATTGGAAAGACATCTCCTGTGACATATCAAGTCTTGGGTCATCTGAAAACTTGTCTGGTCCTGGCATTTGGTTACGTTTTACTTCATGATCCATTTAGCTGGAGAAATATACTTGGAATCCTAATCGCGGTAGTTGGGATGATCCTGTATTCTTACTTATGTTTGGTGGAGAACCAACAAAAGGCTACAGAAGCATCCACTCAGCTATCACAGGTACCACTGATTTTTTTCTTTTTTATTTGTTGAATCACTCAACGGGTACTGCTCATTTGAACATTTAACTTGAGCATGTCTCTTTGAAGACATCTTGGAAACATTTATTTTATCCTGAAGGCCTTTTTGATAGCATTATAAATCATGTTTCTTGGTTTTCAAATGCTTTTATGTGAATGCTATTTTTGTTAAATGGTTTGTTAAGGTACTATTGTCACACCCCCGATCCGAGATTGTGAATCGAGGGTCGCGGCAACCGCCGCATACTCATGAAGAACTCTCTCCATAAGTATGCAAGGCATCTCATCACGATATCAATGCATCGCAGCGGAATAAATTCAAATAATTATTATTCAACTGTAATTCAAGTAATTAAATCAAATGTCTTACATCCAATAAAATTTTTGCTAAAAATAAAACAATAGGTCTAGGTTCAATGAAGTTGACAATGCTAAATCTCGCCTCTAAAAGCTCTATCCCAATATTTCTTCCCACGCTCGAAATTAATTATCTGAATCTGAAAAATAGAAAGAAAGGTAATGAGCTAGACAGTCCTGTAAGTAACAAGTATTTCTATCAGATATTTCAGATATTATATAATTTTCAAGAATAATGCTGCAAATAAACATAAGAGTATATTTCATGCTGATTTAATACAAATCAAATATTTTCAAATATTCACATATAATATAATCATAAATCTGATTCGATTCAAAACACTCGTAACTCAACAGCCTCGACTATGACCAACGTTTAACCCCCATTGGCGGCGTCCACAGAATACCAGCGCACAACCCCCACTGGCAGGGTCCACAAATACCAGCGCACAACCCTCACTGGCAGGGTCCACAAACACCAGCGCACAACCCCCACTGGCAGGGTCCACTGAGTACCAACGTATAATCCCCATTGGCGGGGCCCACTGAAACATAGTTAGGTTGAGAGCATAAATCCGATCTGTATCAAAACACTTTGTATCATAATATATCATAATTTTTCTCACTGAACGTGTGCATAATCTACGTACTATAATATTTCAAACGTACTTTTCTTTCAAAACATAATTTCATAAATCATGCATAATTTCAGAGAATAATTATTTATTTTCAGAATAAATATGGAATATCTCGAGAAGATTCATTACTTACCTTTCACGGGGCACTGAATGAACAGATCGACTAACTTCTAGGAGATTCTTCCGTGCCTATTATCCAAAATTATATTTTTACATTAATTTTAATTCAAAATTAAATCTAACAAATCCTAAAATCAAAACCTCACTTAAAATCAGACTCTTCCCTAAACTCGATCAAAATCATCAGATGAAGCCTTCCACTACGCTAATCTTAGAGGAAATAACTTTAGAGAGAGAGAAATCCATCAAGAGAGAGAAATATTCTAGAGAGAGAAAATTTTAGAGAGAGAAAGTAGAGAGAGAAAGTTCAATTTCAGAGAGAGAAGTCAGGGTTCAGACTGAAAGAAGAGAGAGGAGAGAGAGAAACTCTCTCTCTTATCATTTATTATTATTATTATTTTTATTTATTTATTTATTTATTTATTTATATATATATATAAGTATATATATATATTGTTATTATTATTATTATTATATTTATTTTTTTTCTTTTCTTTTCTTTTCTTTTTCTCTTTTTTTTTTCTTCTTTTTCTTCTTTTTCTTTTCTTTTCTTTTCTTCTTTTTCTTCTTTTCTTTTCTTTTTCTTCTTTTTCTTTTTCTTCTTCTTCTTCTTGGCTCTTCCCGCGTCGGAACAGGGGATGGTGTCCCCTCCTTTTGCCGGGCCATTCAGGCCGTGCCGCCGCGGCGGAGGCCGGCGGCAGATGGGGGCCACTCCCCCGGTCATAGAGGAACATGGCCGGCGATCGATTTCGATCGCCGGTGCCGGAAAAATCCATGGAAAAAGGCCCAAAAACAGGGTGTCTTTCCCGACCGAAAGATCGGCGACACTCGTCGCCGGCCGCCTCAAGCACAGGTACGGGAAGAAGGAGGAGAAAGAGGGGAAGAAGAAGGAGACTCACCTTGGCCTCCGGTGACCTTGTCGGCGGGCAATCACGGCGAAGACAAGGTGGTGTCCGCGGCTCTATTTCGGGAAAATCGGAGAGGAGAGAGGGAAGAGGCCGATGTCCGGTCTCAAGGGAGAAGGGTATTCTTATAGGGGGCCCTAGGACTCCGAGGGGTCCTAGGAGTCCTGATCTAGCCCGGATCTCGCCGGAGAAGAAGACTCCTATCGGGAGTCTTCTTCCCGGTTTTGAATTCCTCTATTTTTTTTTTGTTTTGGGCTTTTGTGGGCTGAATTAGGTTTTGGGCTATAACATTCTTCACCCCTAAAAAAAAATTTCGTCCTCGAAATTTTTCATACCTGTCACCATTGTATTGGAAGCCTGTGGATTCTGTTGAGAAAGCGCATAAACTCTTCCCTGATTTTTAGAAATCTGTCCACCACCCCTATGTCGTCCTTCATAAGTTCTTTGGCCAACTTGATTTTCAGTATTTAGCGGGCAGCTAGAAATTTTATGATCTTTCTGACCACATTTGAAACAAGCACCTGTATTCCAATAGCAATCCTTGTCTGCATGATTTTTGCCACATCTGGAGCACGGCTCACCATCAATCTGTTGAGTCTTATTGTCTACTGCTCCCTTAGCTGATCTTTTGATGTTTTTATTATTCTGCCCTTGTGTGTCATTTGATTTTGCTCTCTTTCTTTGCTTTCTTTCTCTTTCCATGCGTTCTTCATTGACTTCTCTTTCAATTATCAGTGCTTTGTTTACCACATCAGCATAAGTTGTTAATTCATATGGAACCACTTATTTTCGAATTTCAGTTCTCAGTCCCATCTCGAACTTGTGAACACGTTCTTGCTCACCATCCACAAATCTCGGAGCAAATTTTGCTAACTCTGTAAATTTTGCTTCATATTCAGTCACACTCATACCCTTTTGCTTCAAATAAATAAACTCTTGCTCTTTCTGGATCCTTATACTCCGAGAAAAATACTGATCGTAGAATGCAATCCGAAATCTTTCTCAGGTAAGTATTTCGCCGTCTTGTTCATGTTTGCGCTGTAGTCGCTGACACCAGTTGTATGCTTCTCCTTGTAGTAAATAAGCTGCATATCGAATCTTTTCTTCATCAAGACACTCTTGGACAGCGAAGGCCTTCTCCATCTTCATTATCCAGTTATCAGCCTCCAAAGGTTCAGTAGTCCCCTTGAAAGCTGGAGGAGCAAGCTTTTTAAATTCTGAAATGTTGTTCCGTTGTACTGGTTGCTCTCCATGTTGTGGTGGTGGATGCTGATGTTGTTGTGTATCTCGTTGTATCTGCTGTTGTTCAAACATTTGCTGCTGTATTTGTTGTTGCGCTTGTACCATCCTGATTAGGGTCTGCATTAACTGAGCCATATCTGATTCTTGACATGCTCTCGAAGTACTCCCATTAGGATCTACGACTCCCTCCTCCTGAGGGGTGCCACTGGTCAGATGGGGAGTGCTACCATCCTGTGGTTGTGATATCCCTCTTGCAATTCCTTGAGTAGTTCTTATCATTCTATGGGGAGGCATGATAACCTTATAGTAGTAAAACCTTATTAGATTCATTTATCTATTTGTTAGGATGGGTTTATTATGATGCTCATACTTTAACGTCCCAATATTCCTAATGTTTACCCACCTACACTCATACTATATCAAATTCTGTGTCATAATTTATCCACTTATGCTCTGATATCATATTAATTGTCACGCCCCCGATCCGAGATTATGAATCGAGGGTCGCGGCAACCGCCGCATACTCATGAAGAACTCTCTCCATAAGCATGCAAGACATCTCATCACGATATCAATGCATCGCAGCGGAATAAATTCAAATAATTATTATTCAACTGTAATTCAAGTAATTAAATCAAATGTCTTACATCCAATAAAATTTTTGCTAAAAATAAAACAATAGGTCTAGGTTCAATGAAGTTGACAATGCTAAATCTCGCCTCTAAAAGCTCTATCCCAATATTTTTTCCCACGCTCGAAATTAATTATCTAAATTTGAAAAATAGAAAGAAAAGTAATGAGCTAGACAGCCCTGTAAGTAACAAGTATCTCTACCAGATATTTCAGATATTATATAATTTTCAAGAATAATGCTGCAAATAAACATAAGAGTATATTTCATGCTGATTTAATACAAATCAAATATTTTCAAATATTCACATATAATATAATCATAAATCTGATTCGATTCAAAACACTCGTAACTCAACGCCTCGACTATGACCAACGTTTAACCCCCATTGGCGGGGTCCACAGAATACCAGCGCACAACCCCCACTGGCAGGGTCCACAAATACCAGCGCACAACCCCCACTGGCAGGGTTCACAAACACCAGCGCACAACCCCCACTGGCAGGGTCCACTGAGTACCAACGTATAATCCCCATTGGCGGGGCCCACTGAAACATAGTTAGGCTGAGAGCATAAATCCGATCTGTATCAAAACACTTTGTATCATAATATATCATAATTTTTCTCACTGAACGTGTGCATAATCTACGTACCATAATATTTCAAACGTACTTTTCTTTCAAAACATAATTTCATAAATCATGCATAATTTCAGAGAATAATTATTTATTTTCAGAATAAATATGGAATATCTCGAGAAGATGATTCATTACTTACCTTTCACGGGACACTGAATGAACAGATCGACTAACTTCTAGGAGATTCTTCCGTGCCTATTATCCAAAATTATATTTTTACATTAATTTTAATTCAAAATTAAATCTAACAAATCCTAAAATCAAAACTTCACTTAAAATCAGACTCTTCCGTAAACTCGATCAAAATCATCAGATGAAGCCTTCCACTACGCTAATCCTAGAGGAAATAACTTTAGAGAGAGAGAAATTCATCAAGAGAGAGAAATATCCTAGAGAGAGAAAATTCTAAAGAGAGAAAGTCCAATTCCAGAGAGAGAAGTCAGGGTTCAGACTGAAAGAAGAGAGAGGAGAGAGAGAAACTCTCTCTCTCTTATCATTTTATTATTATTATTATTATTTATTTATTTATTTATTTATATATATATATAAGTATATATATATATTGTTATTATTATTATTATTATATTTATTTATTTTTTCTTTTCTTTTCTTTTTCTCTTTTTTTTTCTTCTTCTTTTTCTTCTTTTTCTTTTCTTTTCTTTTCTTCTTTTCTTTTCTTTTTCTTCTTTTTCTTTTTTTTTTCTTCTTCTTCTTCTTCTTGGCTCTTCCCGCACCGGAACAGGGGACGGTGTCCCCTCCTTTTGCCGGGCCATTCAGGCCACGGTCGCCGCGGCGGAGGCCGGCGGCAGACGGGGGCCACTCCTCCGGTCATAGAGGAACATGGCCGGCGATCGATTTTGATCGCCGGTGCCGGAAAAATCCACAGAAAAAGGCCCAAAAACAGGGTGTCTTTCCCGACCGAAAGATCGGCGACACTCGTCGCCGGCCGCCTCAAGCACAGGTACGGGAAGAAAGAGGAGAAAGAGGGGAAGAAGAAGGAGACTCACCTTGGCCTCCGGTGACCTCGTCGGCGGGCAATCACGACGAAGACAAGGTGGTGTCCGCGGCTCTATTTCGGGAAAATCGGAGAGGAGAGAGGGAAGAGGCCGATGTCCGGTCTCAAGGGAGAAGGGTATTTTTATAGGGGGCCCTAGGACTCCGAGGGGTCCTAGGAGTCCTGATCTAGCCCGGATCTCGCCGGAGAAGAAGACTCCTATCGGGAGTCTTCTTCCCGGTTTTGAATTCCTCTGTTTTTTTTTTTTTTTTTTTTTTTTTTTTTTTTGGGCTTTTGTGGGCTGAATTAGGTTTTGGGCTATAACAACTATTTTATAGTTTTCTTATGTTTAAACCAGTGTTTTACATATGAAGTCAATTAGTTTCAAAGGTGAGTTTATGATTGGACTAAACTATAATACTCTTCATGGCTGGGAAGGTGATGTTTGAATTTTACTTTATATGGTCAACCAATTCCGTATAGATGGGACAGGGCTTGTTGCCTCCTTGGTTGTGGGTCTGGTTGTGTTCAAGTTTTCAAGTAGTACATTAATATGGTTAGCAAAACAAAGACATAAAATTATGAATATCAGAAAAAAATTCTCCTTGGCAGAAAAGAGCATCAAATGAACTCATGTCAATTTTTTTAATAAAGAAACATTTGTAGTTGTGGAAAACCATTCGAAATGAGTGCAACAATTATAACAAGATCTTGGGTCTATAAGATTGATATTGACACATCGACTAGAGAGGAAGAAACTTATCAGTTGATTAAATGCAGTCCAGGATTGAGATAAGTAACAAGATGCTTCTTGGAGACATTAGCCATTTAGAAAGTTTTCTGCACATGTAAGATTCTGCTCTCACTCTATATGCAGCAAAAGGGTGACTACTGTGTCTACCAAGCCCCTTTGAACACCGGGAGAGGGATAAAGAACAGAAGCTTCTCTCTGTTAGAGAGGACAAAAAGTTTGAAAAAGCAAGAGCAAATAATGGGATGGAGAACAAGAGAGTCTAGTACTTTTCGTGTCTTCAAGAAGGTGTAATTTATTCCCTGGGGTTATACAAAATGAGAGAAAGTTCCTGCCAAGTCTTGACAATTTTTTGTTTAGCATCTTTAGAATGGGGTTTATTTTGACTCTAATAGAGTCCAAACTTTCTTCATTTGTGTTTATTAGGCATTACATATGTTTAATATCTCAAAAATATTCCAGTTCTGATTTTCATGCTACAAGTCCAGTGCTTTCTCAGTTAAAGTTGACAATTGTAGGACAGTTGCTCACTTTTTCTTTCTTCTTTTTTTTTCCCTGAATTATTATATATTGAAAAGGGCTATTCAGTTTGTCTATTACTGTTTGTAATGTGAAAATCATGAGCTTGCCTTTGCATGGGTGACTGACATCATCTTTTATTCTAGTAGAGAAAAAGGGGCTCTCACTGACATTTTTGTAGGAAAGAAACCCATGGAAGAAACCATGCATAAGGTGGCTTGTCCACTTTCCACTTTCTATGACTTGCATCTTTAACACGTGCATGCACATGCATGCATACACTCGGTTTAGCTCTTACTCATAGGGAGAGATTCAAGAGAGGGTAACCTCTCAGAAGAAGTTTATTTATCAAAAGAAAAGAACCTCTCAGAAAAGTTCATTTGTCAAAAGAAAAGAGAAAAGAATAAATTAGATGCAAATCACAGCCAGACTTGCTTCCTCTTGTGTTCATCCCCACACTGGTTGTCTTTAACTAGAATTATTCTTGCTGATTGTCATTTGCGAATTATCATATCAATTTGCTCTTACTTCTTTCCTTCTTTTTGGCAAATGATGCTAGGTGAAGGAAACTGAGACTGATCCTCTACTCGGCGCAGAAAATGGAACCAGTATTGCTGATGCTGGAGCCCCCAAAGCCCCAGTATGGAGTTTAAACAAAGATTTCGAAGCATAAACTCGATCATACCTGCAAGTTAATTTTTATTGGAGGCCATGATGCTGAAGGTGGTTGGGGGAAAAGACCTCTTTCTATTGCACAATCAATTAGAACTCTTAAAGAACTTGGCGGAGTCGGATGGTGTATCCTTCTTTTTCATAGCAATTTTTTTTTTAAAAAATTATGAATTAAATGTGTAGACTATTGATTCTTGTTCAAGGCATATAATCCTGTAGTCGACTTGATCCAAACTTGCCCGTCACAAATATAAATGGCTTCTTAGATCTTGATAGAAGCCTCATGTCTTCTTTTTTTATAACCTAGTTTTTTTCCCCAATATTTAATAACTAATCAATTGTAATTATAGAGAGGAAAGTGTGCATGCTTTTTATTTCTAAAAATATATTGTATCTCAATCTGATTAATGTTTTGTATTTGAAAGGTCTTCACAAAATTCTGTGAAATGTTAACCTGTTTTTTGTGTGCTGCCTGCTCTGATATCTTCTTGTCATGCTTGCATTCCTAGTAGTAATGTATATTAGATCATGGTCGAAAGTTTGCTGTGCTCAGGGAAACAAGCTTTAAAAAAAAACTCAGGAAATTTTTGGATAACTGATCACGTATCATAAATAAGAAATGCAAAATTATTTTGGTCCTATAATTATATTAATTTGTTTGAACAAGCTTAGAGGAGGCAACAAGCCAACAACGATACCAATAAGACCAGCCTCAGGCTATGTAGCAGAGATCTAAGATAGATTTACCAGCATGACGTCTCTCTCCCTCTTTTTTTTTTTTGGGCAAAGACTTCTCTTTAATGTAACAGGGCATAAGACGCATATCCTTGCTGCAGATCTCCACTCCAACGAAAGTCCTACTATGCTTTACCAGTCGAGCATGCGTCATTTCAACATCACTTATGGCCCGACGCTGGTTTTCTGACGGAAAATCCTTCCAATTGTGTTATGTTGGATCTTTGATCCTAATTATTCACCAAACAAATAGATGAATCTGTTCTCGGTAAAGACCAACATAAAACACTTTCTTGATACAAAATAGTAACATAGATCAAATCAAAATCATAAGGGGCTGTTGCTGGTATCTTCGAATCAGACAAGTTCCATCCATTTGAAGTCATACGTGCTTAATTTTAGCTAATAATACTTCTGAATGTGGTTTTTCAATTTGAGAGTTTATGTATTTAGACAGCCAATCATCCTCAAGGATTTATTGTATTTGTGTGGCTGAATGCAACGCTTACCACTAAAGCAGAATGTATGGGCACTGTATCAGAAAGGGAAAAGTAAACATCAATAAGAGTTTTTTTTTTTTTTTTTCTGGATAGAGCGGAGCATTCATACGACACGAATATGAATATAACTAACAAGATCATAAAAGAGAATGCCTTGAAAGAAATAAGACAGAGTGGCAGCAACCGTCTATAGAGCTCCTTTAGAGTACTTGACAATGAATCTGACAAACCAATCCGCAGAATTGTTTGTCTCTCGATAGATTTGTCTGATGCAACCTCTCAAAAATTTTCTAATGTCAAAAGCAAGCTGATGCTCCGAGGTGGGCTCCATCTATCTTCATAACCAGCCGACTATCATGATAGAAGCCTCCTTAACAACAAATCTACCCGAAGCACCAATCGTAAGTACCTGATATGAGACTTTCATTATCCAAATAAGCAAACAAACTAGCAGCTACTATTTCACAAGTCCACATTAATTCTTTACTATTAGTATTGTTATAGTAGAACCCTAATGCCCATTCCCAAGATGCAGACGAATTATGGTCGTGGTCGATCCCTACATCGGCCATCAATTCACACATTGGCCACCACCTCTCACATCAGGTGCTGATCTTAGATGGATTTCCGACTTTTGACCAGTATCTCTGTCTACAAGCCACTGATCCACATGTGAGTTGCCGACTCCAACATCATTGGCCAAACCCATCTTCAGCTATATTAGATCACTGGTCAACATATCGAACACTTCATTCATCATCAGAACAGCACCCGAACATTGGACATCGATATAGGAAGGATCCCAACCCCAACGTCATCTTCAACTTAGGAACCTACTATCGATCCATATCTCCAATAGCACACGTAATGGACGTCAGGCAACATTCCCTTCAACCCCTACCGATTGTCATATTTGAAAAGGTTGTCAGGAGGTCCCCATGCAGTCTTATCAAATCACACCACTCAACATCAAATCACACCACTCTTGAAAATGGCTGGCTATGCACTGGATAAGATCCCATCAAATCACATCACTCTTGAGGATGGTTGGCTGCGCACCAGATAAGGTGATGTCAACCATCGAACATCATAGAATGGTGTGCTCAGAGAAGTCGGGATGGCCTCCTATAAATTTTGCTCCTTACAACTCCAACGTGGATCTATAAATAGAGATAACCAGGGGATCCTCAAGGTATACAACTCCCTCGCACGCTCTTTCCCATCTATTTCTGATTTCTGACTTAAGCATAGAAAGATTTCCGTCGGAACCACCTCCAGCCAGAGACTTATTTTGCAGGTCCGATCATTGTCATCTTTGTTGGGCTCTGCCTTGCTTTAGTAACTCTGGCCGGAGTCGAAATCTACAGTAATAGATTGATGCTAGAGAAAGGATGGCCTAGGCCCATTTTTTGGAAAGAAATGCATGATCCATCATTATGCCGCCGCAAAAAACATCCTCAAGGCATTCAAGTGCCATGGCATGTCGGCCGACTGAAAATTCGATCGAGAATCATGCTCCGGCTCAATAGCTAGAGGCACCTCCACAACCCTCTCCACCAATTGTGAGGGTAAATTAGGACTAATTTAGCACTTTAATCATCCTGGTGCAGGCTTTGACTGTGGCAATTAATGCCATGCAGCAATCGAATGCGGTGCAGGTGGCACCCCAACAACAACCACCTCGATCTCCACCATGAAGTCTAGATCGAGGTAGGTAGACATGGTTGAGCTAGCGCTGGAGTCCCGAGCAGAAGAGATGCTCACCAACCCCTCTCTTTGACAAGGAATCCACTCTGGGCCGATCCCCATCACACCACATAGAGGTCCACATAGTCTGCGATCTTGATGTGGACCGAAAACTTCAAGAGATGAACTGACGGATTAAGACATTGTAGCATCAAGCCACATATCGAGGCGATCAGGCTAGCTTCCGCATCGACCCACTTTTTAGTGATAGAATTATGGAGTCGTTGTCTGGTAACTTCAAAATGCCTCAGCTAGAAAGCTACAATAGATCAGCAGATCTAGTAGATCACCTAGAGAGCTCCAAAGCTCTTATATTCCATGGGGCGAGTGACGCCATCTTGTGTTAGGCTTTTCCTTCTACCCTTAAGAAGGTGTTCTGGGATTGGTACTCAGGTCTAAAGTCAGGCTCCATCCATTTCTTTAATCAGATGAGCTGGTTGTTTGTCGCCCACTTTGTCACCAGTAAAAGACAGCATCAACAATCTATCCCCCTGGTGAATATTAAGTAGAGGGAAGAAGAGTCCCCCTGTGACTATGTAAACCGCTTCAATACGGCCATCCTAAAAGCATGCGATTTAGACCAGCGGTTGTGATGACCATCTTTAAAGGTGGACTTTAGAAGAATTTTCTCCTCTACTCACTAGAGAAAAAGTATCTAAAGGACTTCGTGGAGATGCTGGATCGGCTGAAAAGTATGCCTGAGCAAATGAAGCCTTTAAAAAGCATAATGCCTTAGCCGACCTTGCGATCGAGAAAAGAAAGGAAGATCTTAGACTCTCTCTAATCAGGAAGGAATCCCCAAGGGATCGACAGCGGTCTAGAACTCCACCTCAACGTCGAGGACTTAGAACCCCTCCTCGAGGCTCCACAGACATCGTCTCTAGTCACCAAGGCGTCGGTCTCCCTAGAGTAGGTTCACTAACTATATTCTCCTAAATGCCTCCAAAACCCAGGTACTCATGGAGATCAGAGAGCAGTTGCCCTAGCTAGGAAAAATAAAGTTCTAGTCAGAAAATTGTACACGGAAGAGGTATTGTCTCTACCATTATGATTATGGCTATGACATCGAGGACTGCATTCAGCTCAAGGACGAGATTGAAAACTCATTCAGTAGGGCTGACTGGACCATTTCATCCACCATGTAATGGAAGGATCTGTGGAACCATCAAGAGCATCTTAGCACCTAGAGCAACCATGGTAGGAGTGGCTAGCAGAAGATTGACCTGCAGTTGGTATAATCAACAGTACAATCACAGGGGGGCATGGTGGGTTAGAGCCTAGAGAATCTACCAAAAGGAAGAAGTTGAAGAAAGCGATCACTTTCTCCAAAAAGGATGCAGAGGGAGTCCTGTTCCTATACAGTAATATAGTGGTTGTATCTCTAAATATTACAAATTATGATATACACCCATCTTAATAGATAATGAAAGCTCGATCGATGTCTTATTTTACAATGCATTCTCCAAAATAGGCATTCCTTTAGATTGGCTGAGTAGGCTTGACTCTCCCATTGTAGGCTTTATTGGAGATATTGTACCGATCGAAGGGGTCATTATCTTATCGATCACAGGTGGATGAGAGCCCCAACAAGCCATAACAAACATTAACTTCTTGGTGGTCAAAGCACCCTCGATATATAATGCTATCTTAGGGTGGCCAGGGCTGAATGCCTTTAAGGCTATGGTATCGACCTATCACCTGCTGATGAAGTTTCCTACTAGACATGGAACCAAAGAAGTTCGTGGAGATTAGGCACTAGCTTGACAATGCTATATGATCATCCTCCAAGGAGCAAAATCATCAACTAATCTTCCTATCGAAGGATTGGATACTCGCAACAAACTGACTGAAGAGCAGAAAAAATCTGTGAAGGACCTCGTGACGATCCCCCTAAATGATGGGAACAAAGGGCACACGGTTCAAATAGGATCAAATTGGAATCAGGTAACTCAAAATCAGATAATTTTCTTTTACAGAAGAATGCAGACATCTTTGCCTGATCGACAACGGACATGCCCGAAATCAACTCAAGAGTGATGGTGCATTAGCTGAATATGGACAATCTACATTGATCCATTAAACAAAAGAAGAAGAGCTCTATATCAGAGCAATAGAAAACCATTGTTGAAGAGATGGACAAGTTGATTAGAGCTGACTTTATCAGGGAGGTGCTCTATCCAAAATGGCTTACAAATGTGGTCTTTATAAAAAAGGCCAATGTAAAGTAGTGGATATGCATAGACTATACCAATCTCAACAAGGTCTGCCCAAAAGATAGCTACCTTCTATCTTGAATTGATCAACTAGTGGATGACACATCAAGCTATAAGCTCTTCACTTTCATAGATGCCTTCTTTAGCTATAATCAAATCCAGATGGCACTTAAGGATGAGGAAAAAACTACTTTTATTACTGACCGTGATCTTTTTTATTACAAAATTATGCCTTTTGGATTGAAAAATATAAGTGCCACCTACCAACTGTTGGTAAACAAAATTTTCAAAGAGCATATCGATCGAAATATGGAGATATATGTGGATGATATGCTCGTCAAGAGTCAGGCATCGAGAGACCACATCGTCGACCTCAAAAAAATCTTCAACACCCTCCAAAAATATCACATGAAATCGAATCTGGTAAAATATGCCTTCAAAGTCATCTCTAAAAAATTTCTTGACTTCATGATCTCACGTAGAGGCATTGAGGCCACTCCAAAAAAAATCAAGGCCATATAAGAAATGAATCCTCCGAAGTCCATAAAAGATGTCCAACACTTGACTAGAAGGGTAGTCGCTCTCAACCGATTTATTTCTAGATCGATGGAGCGCTATCTTCCCTTCTTCAAGATCTTAAAACAACCAAGAGACTTCAAGTGGATAGAAGAGTGCCAACAAGCATTTGAAGAATTAAAAAGTTATCTCAGTTCATCGCCAGTCCTCACCAAATCAGAACTGGATGAGAAACTGTACCTCTATCTAGTAGTTTTTCTAGTAGAAATAAGTTTGGTGCTTGTGCGTGAGAAAGAGAGAACTCAAAGGTCGATCTATTACATCAGCAAAACTTTCCACGATGCTGAGACCAGGTATACAAGGCTCAAGAAGCTGATTTATGCCCTTATCATCGTAGCTTGAAAACTTCGATCTTACTTTCAAGTGTATATCATAGTGCTTCTAACCGATCAGCCTCTCAAGTCAGTCCTATATCGGCCAGACATGATGGATTGACCGACAAAAAGGACAATAAAGCTCGTTGAGTTCGATGTGAAGTTTTGACCTCACCCCTTTATTAAGGCATAGGTGTTAGCCGATTTTATCATGGAACGTACAATACTAGAAGGAACTACCAAAAAAATCGAGCTAGCCAAGGAAGATCTACCCGAAGTCGAAGGATCCAAGGAGCAATGAGTCATGTATGTAAACGGGTCATCAAATTCCATCAGATTGGGAGCTGGACTGATCCTTGCTGGACCAGAAGGAATGGTCGTGGAATATACCTTACACTTTGAGTTTTCAGCCATCAATAATGAGGCCAAGTGTGAAGCTCTCATCGTCGAGCTGAAAAATGCTAAAGAGCTTGGCATGCAAGAGCTAAAGATCTGTAGTGACTATCAACTGGTGGTCAGACAGGTGAAAAGGGATTATGAGTCTCGGAAAGAAAATATAAAGAGATATCTACAAAAGATAAAAGACCTAATCTCAGTATTTATTAGTTTTAATATTGGGCAGGTACCTAGGTCGGAAAACATGAGGGCTGATCTGTTGTCTAAATTGGCGACTTCGGCATCAGGAGATCTATCCTAGGAATCCTTCTTTGAAGTCGTGAAAGAATCCATCATTGAAGAGTCTACTCTAATCTTACAAATTGATAGCGAACTAAGCTAGATAGACTCCTTTATCTACTTCCTATGAGATGGGATGTTGCTGTCGGATCCGAAGGAGGCTCGAAAAATCAGACACCAGGTATCCCGTTATGTTTTTTATAAAGGCAAGCTATATAAGAGGTCTATTTTTTTGTCGCTTTTCAAATGCTTGTGCCCACCCAAAGTTGAATATGCCTTGCGCAAAATACATAAAGTAATATGTGGGAACCATCTAGGGGGCATGTTATTGGCCTATAAAGTACTTCGATCGGGGTATTATTGGCCTATGATGTAGCAAAATGCGATAGATCTGACAAAACAGTGTGATGGATGAAGCGGAATGCCAATATTTAATGCCAATCAACTGTGCCACTGACCCCGTTCAGCGCCCCCTGACCCTTTGCGCAATGGGGATGGACATCCTTAGCCCGTTCCCTTAAGCATCGGGTCAGTGAAAGTTTTCACTCGTTACCATCGACAACTTTATCAAGTGGGTGGAAGCTGAACCCTTAGTCTATATCACCGAAGCTAAAGTAAAGGACTTTATATGGAAGTTCATCATTTGTTGCTTCGACCTCCCACGAGTACTAATTATGGATAATGGTCACTAGTTTAGTGGTGTCCGATTTATTGAATTCTATCGTGACTTGGGCATCTTGCATCACCTCATGTCAGTGGGACATCTCCAAGCCAATAGGGAGGCCGAGATAACTAACTAAACTCTTCTACATGGTCTAAAAGCTAGGTTAGATCGAGTAAAGGGATCGTGGGTAGACGAGCTTCATCACGTGCTTTGGATCTATAGAACAACTAAGAGAATTTCTATCGGAGAGACTACCTTCAGCTTTTCTTTTGGAACAGAAACAGTTATCCACATGCAGATTGAACTCCCCTCTCCACAAGTTGAAAACTACAATGATCAAGATAACCCAAAATCACTTCGAGCAAACTTGGACTTACTTGAGGAGATTTGAGAGAAGGCCTGGATAAATAAGAATGACAGCCTAACAGCATAGAGTGGTGTGGTATTGTAACTGCCATATTTGACGTAAAGAATTTAAGGTAGGTGATCTAGTCCCATGCCGCGCCAAAGTATTACAATCGAGTGAACAAAAGAAGTTATCTTCAAATTGGAAAGGTCCTTACCAAGTAGACGAGGTTATCAGACTCAGGATCTATCATCTGAAGTAATTGGATGGGACTCCACTACAACGATCTTGGAACTCGAGCCTATGGATGTACTATCAATCTTTTAATAAAGCTTTTTTTTTGACTTATCCATAAGTTTTTACAGATAAATGAGGCTGCCTACCGAGTAATCCAGAGAGACAAGACTTTCGGATACTTCATCACCACGACAAATATAGCCACGATCATTTTTGAGTATTTTGTCACCATGACAAACGTAGCCATGATGATTTTTGCTCACTTTGTCATCGTGACGAACATAGCCACGATTACTTTCAGGTACTTCATCACCTCAATAAATGCAGCCATGATGATTTTTTAGGTGCTTCATCACCTCGATAAATCCCACCATGATGATTTTTGGGTGCTTCATCACCTCAACGAATGCAGCCATGATGACTTTTGGATGCTTCGTAAACTTGATGAATCTAGCCATGATAATTTTCGGACACTTCGTCACCTCGATGAATCCAATCATGATGATTTTTGGGTGCTTTACCTCGACGAACATAGCCATAATGACTTATGTACACTTTGTGGCCTCAACGAACATAGCCATGATGATTTTCGGACACTCATCATCTCGATAAATATAGCCACGATGATTTTCGAACACTTCATCGCCTCGATATATGTAGCCATAATAACTTTCGGGCACTTCGATGAAGATAGCAATGATGATTGCTGGGTGCTCCACCACCTTGATGAAGATAGTCATGGTGATTTTCGAGTACTTCGTCACCTCGATGAATATAGCCACGGCAACCACCTCATCACCAAAGATGAACATAGCCACAAGAGGAATGCATCGTCATCAAGATGAATATGCTGTGAACTCTTCAAATCACTTCATCTCAAGATGGCTATGATGAATGCCTAACAATCTCAGTGACTAAGGGGCAAATTGAACTTCGAGAATCTGGAACCGAGCAAAAGACCCCTAAGTCCTAAAGACACCCCTGACTTAAAAGACAAACAAAGCGAATGAAAGCTTATGCTAAAGCATCCCTAAGGCTATCTTAAGTAGTGCAAAATGATAAGATCGACCATATAAGTGAAAAGATAATTGAATTCACCCATGAGAATGAAGAACAAGGAAAATACATAAACATGAAAATAACTTTCTACTAACTTCAAAAGTCAGACAATTGATTGTGTTTATACAAGTTAATAAAATTTTCAAGCAGGATTGCCAAAGCAAAAAGCAAAATTTCAACTGATCATGGACTTCGGGAGCTAGATTGTTATCTGCTTGAGAAGGCCCCTCGTCGCCCCTGTCCACCATGCTATCGAGCATTATGGGGATCTTTGAATCATCAGGAGGTGTCATTTTGAGAAGGTCAGCATCAATCTCCAGGAACAAATGCTTGGCCAGGGATTTGCACTTTGTGAAGCCAACTTCATATGATGTCAAAGCCGACTTCAGTATCTCATGGATGTGCTCGATCCGATCTGCGGCAAGCTTCACCTCCAACTGTCCGATCTTGCCTTTGGCAGAATGGACTGCCGCCCTACTCTCTGCCAATTCCAACCGAAGTCCCACCACCATCGACTTCTCCTTGCTAACATGACACTCAAAGGAGGTGGCTTGCTCTTGCACCAAATGGATCTTGTTTCAGAGTCGAACTATCTTCTCAGTACCGCCCCACCTCGCCTCCTCAACCACTTTGTCCGAAGCAATCAAATGTTCAAGGGTGGAGATCTCATTCTGTGCTGAATGCAGTTCGTTATGAAGATGGGTGGTTCTTTCAACAATACCCCATCTAGCTTCATCAATAGCCTTGTCCCATTTTGAATAGGCTTCAATCAGGCATTTCTTCACTAAGAAGTATGACTTGTTTGTCTGCTTGATATCTGGAGGCACTTTATTTCTGTGAAGACCTCATCATATTCTTTCTCTTTCTTCAAAGCCCTTCGACTTGCCTCAAAAACTTTCTTTTTAGCCTTACAAACTTTCTTCTCAAGGGTGTCGATACGGGCTCTGATCGATAGAGCCATGACCTAAGAAAGGGATTCAGCAGTAATCATGCAACCATGATGATCTAACTACATAACAAGCATATGACCAAAAATCAGAAAACTTTAGAGGCAAAAAGATTCTTTTATTAAATCAGAAGTTCATTATTATATGCAGGAGAAATCAAAAAAAAATATAAAGCTGAAGTGGAGGCATTGACCACCTCAGTCTACGGAGCTCCCGAAGAACCCACAGAAATTTTTGTTGTGGCTCTAGAAGTCGCCTCCACGATCGTGGGCTCCGACTGGGGCTGGGCTCTCTCGACGACAGCAGACTTTGGCTAAGATTGCCCTTCGACGATAGACTCGATCGGTTGCTGATCTTCGCCCTCCTCATCCTCATCTAGGAAAAGAGGTTAAGGTTGGGGAGGTGGGAGACTATCTTTTCTTGAAGCACGTCCTGATCCAAGAAGAAGGCTTCTTCAAAGAAGTTCACCTTCTCCTAGCTAAACTCTAGAGAAGATCGGAATGCCTCAATTGCTAGCCGACCGACTTTGGCGAGCTTCTCATCGACCTTCTAATGCCTCTACTTCTTCGCTAGAAGTTTCACCTTGGCCTTCTTTAACAGCGCCTTAGTCTTCTTTTGCATCAATTCAGCCTTTCTTTACACTGCCTCAGCCGTCATCCTTGCTGCCTCAGTCGTCGCCTTTGCCACCTTGGCTACCTTCTTCATTGCTTCGGTCGTCGTCTGTGTCGCTTCAGTTTTCTCCAATGCCTCTTTAAGGCACTTCACTTTACCCTCAGTCTTGATGGCCCTTGTGCAAAAGATCTAGAACTCCTTATGGATGTCCAAGATCTCTGACCTGGTCACCTTCATCGACTGCTGAACAAAACAATATAGTAACTGAGCTGCAAAAATGACTAAGTTAGCTATCGAAGATGTAAAGCAAACAACAAAAAAAATAGAGAACTCACCCAAGTGTAAGCATCAATGGCATCTCTTTGCTGGGTGTTTAGGCCCTACTCCTCTAGCTGATTGGTGTTTGCTGAAAGAAGAAAGCTCCGAAGCTACTCATGGGCCATTTTGTGGTCTCATAAGGTGGAGCTGGAGGAAATGATCGAAATAGCCTTCGGCCCCTGGTTGGGGAGAGCAGTTGATTCCGAGCTGCTCCCCTTAGCTCGAAGAGATGGTTCTGGGACCTGAGAGGTGAGGTCTAGCATTGACGTCGGTAGTCAATTTGCTGATGCAAGTGCCCGAGCTTGTACCAAAATCAAGGGCAGTGGATGAACTACTGACGCCCAAACTTGCATTGAAGAAGCTTGGACCACCACCATAGATGAGGGAACACCCTCCTTGGCGGGCTGCTTTGCCTAGATCGATGGAGCTTGGCACAGCTTCTTCGACATTACCACGCCAGAAGATGAACCGAAGGCCTTCTTCTTCTTTAGGCCTAGCTTTTTCATCGCTTCGATCTTCTCAGGCCTCATTTTCGTATCAAATCAAAACAAGTTAAAAAAAAGAAGAAAAAGCATCGATCGACCGATCCGATCCTTATCTTGGAATTGACTGGACTGAGGCCAATGTTAGAAAGAGTCTGCTCCAACAATAACTTTGATAGTTCTGAAATTTTATGCTCACCAGCATATTGAAGCACTGTCAGTCTGCATCCCCCAACTCAAGAGCTTGGATGTTAGACTCTCTAGATCGGCCCTAGCTAGTGAAGCTACAATCTCCTATGCCCGAGCAAAAGATGTAAAGGAAGCACTCTTTCCAACTATGAATGGATGAAGGGGCATCTTGGATCAAGACACGAACCTCCTTTTGGAGAGAAAGATACAATCAGTCATCAAAATAAGAAAGCTTTTTGAAAGTGTAGAAAGATCGAAATAAGTAGACAAATGGCTCAATCTTCGCTAAGAAGTAGGCCGCTAGAAAGTCGATAAGGAAACGCCAAAAGTTCAGGGCCATTGAACCTAAAGCCATACCAAAAGTGAGAAAAAACTCAATGATGAAAGGAGGGAGGGGGAGTTTAAAACCAACTCAGAACAACTTCTCGTACCAAGTGAGCCGGCCAGGAGGGAGATTGCATATCCTACCAGTTGGACTCGAGAGCTCTAAATCAAACTCAAAGGGAATGCCAAACTGGACCCTAAGCATACTGAGGTCATCTAAGTCCATTGTGGAGCAAAATTTATCGGGCAGGAAAGTCTCACCCCTAAGCCCAACATCAGAATCCCTAGGGTTACCTCCCAAGGGAGAATTGGAAGGCTCCGTCACCACTATTTTCTTTCCCCAGTCTACCCATTTTAAGGTTAATGGACAACCCTAAACCCACAGAAGAAGGAAAAGGGAAAAAAATTGTAGAGATGAAGAAAAAGAATGAGCGAGCATGAAGGAAGCAACGACAGAATAGAAAAGGGCCAAGGGAGGACTCTGAGGAACTAACCTGCACATCTAGGTGTAGACTCACTAATTAAATTTTAGACCTCCTCGAAAGAGCACTGCTATCTCAAGGAAGAAGAAAACTCGAGAAGAACGATGAGGAAAAGAAAGGGATGAAGAGGACACCCTTATTTATAAAGGTCATGGACAACCCTTGATCCTACATTGGTCTGACTAAAACTGCTGTTAATCACCACGTGGCAAAACCGAATCGACTGAAATAATTTCCTTTAGGAGGTGCATTGATGGGCATGTCTCTAAAGACACACATGACGTCTCAAATTCAACCAAATCTTTAAAAAATCGTTGCTTAATGTTTTTTCACTTGATGCTTCTTTACAAATCTCGCCAACTCTCTGATACAATGGTTCGAAAGCTACAGTCGTGCCATTTTGATCCAAATGGAGGTTTGACGCGTGAGTTGACGGACATCAAATGGTTCGTACTCTAAGCTTGACTAGAGAATAGGAGGCATATGTTATGAATATAATCCTGATGCTCGATTCGAAGATGCAAATGAACTATGGTCATGGTCGACCCCTGCATTGGCCACCTATCCACACATCAGCCACTGACCCTTACATTAGCCACCGACCTTACATGAGTTTCTGACTTCTCATCAGCATCTCTGTCCATAAACAATTGATCCACATGTGAGCTGCCGACTCTAGCATCTGTGGCTGAACCCATATTCAAGCATATCAGATCGCTGATCTACACATCGAATACTTCATTCCTCATCAAAACGACATCTGGACATCGGACACTGATCTAGGAATGGTCCCAACCCCAATGTCATCTTTGACCTAAGAACCTACCATCGATCTACATCTCCAAAAGTACATATGATGGGACATCAGGCTATGTTCCCTTCAACCCCTGCCGATTATCATATTTGGAAAGGTTGACAAGAGATCCCCATGCAGTTCTATTAGATCACACTACTCAACATCAAATCACACTACTCTTGAGAACAGCTAGTTGTATATTGGATAAGGTCCCATCAAATCATGCCACTCCTGAGGACAGCTGGTTGCACGTTAGATAAAGTGACATCAATTGTCAAATATTTCGGAACGGTGCACCTAGAGAAGTCGGGATGGCTTGCTGCAATTTTTCTCCCTGACGATTTTAATGTGAATTTATAAATAGAGATAATTAAGAGATCTTCAATATATATATATATATATATATATATATATATATATATTTTTTTTTTTTTTTTCATATATTTTAAATTTTTGATTTAAATATTGAAGGATCTCTGTTAGAATTATCTCCGATCAAAAATTTATTTTGTAGGTGGGATCACCAATACTCTTGCCAGGCTCAGTCTCACTCCGATAATTCTGGCCATCAAACTTGCCGGACGGCTAAGATGCCCCTCCCTGATATCCCAATTGCCTATAAATTGTCGCGCACCGCCGGCTGCCTCCCCTGCTTCCAAAACCAAAACCCTGGAGAACGGGCGGAGAAAAAAGCCGTCCCCGATCTGAGGTCAGGGTTTCACGAGGGACAAGCGTTGGCAGCGATGTTAAGAACCCTAACCCTGGCTCACCTTCCCTTCTCCATCTTCTATCCTCCATGGATCTGATTCCTTTGGTTTGTTTCGCAGACCTTCAAGCGTAGGAATGGTGGCCGCAACAAGCATGGCCGCGGCCATGTCAACTTCATCCGCTGCTCCAACTGCGGCAAATGCTGCCCCAAGGTCCGATCTTGTTTCCCTTTCAGATTCTCTATTTGGATTGTTTTACCCTATATTTCTTTATCCTTGGAGATCTGTAAGAAGATTAAATCTCCAATGCTGTTCTTGATCTCTTATATGTCCTTTCTGATTTTAAAACCGAAAAAGAATCAATCTTTGTTTTGTTTGATCCGTAGAAAGGCCCAGATGACGCCTCAGATGCTGCTTCATATGGATTTCTGTTTTCTTTTAGATTATAATGTTGTTATTGGAACCCTATATCTTATTATTTGTTGGATTGCTTAAAGGATAAGGCTATCAAGAGGTTTCTTGTGAGGAATATTGTGGAGCAGGCTGCAGTGAGAGATGTACAAGAGGCTTGTGTTTATGATGGTATTTTTTCCCTTTTCTAGTCTTTTCTTCGTCCTCTTAGTTTTATTTTGTCCTTTCAGTTTTCTGATGAAAAGATTTGTTTTTTCGTATTAGGATACACTCTGCCGAAGCTTTATGCCAAGATGCAGTACTGCGTCTCGTGTGCCATCCATTCTCATGTGGTCAGAGTCCGCTCTCGGGAGGCCAGGAGGAACCGTGAACCTCCACAGCGCTTCAGACGCAGGGTATATTTTTCTACATCTTAAAGTCGTTTGTTTTATTTTATTTTTTCTGGTAATTGTTAGTGTTTTATATAGTTCATTGGTTCCTTAGAAGTATGGCCTTTTCTTTTCAAGAAAGAATTGCATTATTTTTTTTTTATCGAGAAGACATTGTTAATTGAAATGGTCATGTTAGCTTTAATTTTTTACTGATGAGTGGCAACAACTACCTCTTCTAATTTATAGTTACAGAGAACAGTTTATGGTTCTGTGACTTCTGCCAGTTCTTGTTTTATCTGAAATCTGACTGTTTTGCTTGCTTTGTCTACCCTTGCTTGTTACAAACAATTTGGTTGTTACTTGTATGGTTTTAGATGTTCATTTTTTCAGTAAATCACTGATGGGGTTTCTGAAAAATGAAAACATGAATTCACAAGTCAAATTCTCCTTCAAAAAAAAAAAAAAAGATAGCTAGGGAGCATTGAGATTTAAATTTACTGCTCCAACTCTTGCTGAACTTGCATATTCATTTATTTCAAAGTTGAAATGATGTCCCACAATGAAGAAGACATATTTGCGATTTTCATTTCTGAAAACGAGTTTATGAAACATTTAAGTACAAAATAGTTTTAAACCATGGCTTTGCAAGGCGTTGCATTCATTAGGAGTTTTTTCAAACAATGGATGCATCAACGAAAGCGTAAATTGACACAGTTTAGTGGTGCAGTACAGGAACACAAACTTGACAACTAATGTTTTTGTAGTTGTTGAGCTCCTGTTTGCGTCCATTCCTTTTGTTGATAGCATTCGCTTATTTTAAAAATGGTCTTTTGCTGGGTTCCTTCTAATTTATTGTAGTTGATAGCAAGTAGTCCCAACTGTTGTTTTGTTTTTCAGTCATGCAGCTGTATAGGGCAACAATTTAACCCATTTTCTAGTATTTGTATGCCAAGCATTTATAGGAATTGTTAGTGTAGCTTCTAGAGTGTGTTACCTTGGTTGGAACCATGTTACTTTGTGATGATGTGGGACTGGACGTCTGCCTCACTGGCTGTTACTCTACCTTTTGGATGAACTGGTCCCTGATATGCATTCTCCATCTGCTTCACTTTCTCAGCTATCTTGGTTCTAATCTTAGCTGATCATTAAGGGTGTGACATTAAAATTATAATAATTCTGACAGTCGAACTGCCTGGCTGTGCTAGTTAAACCATTCATGGGAGGCATGAATAATTTTAGCTTCAGATTGCCAATCTAATGATTTTCAAGTATCACCTTTATATCATTTCAACACTAGGAGATCTAGTACAATTTCCTGCTTATAAATTTGGATATATTTTATGTAGGTCATGTTTTTTTCTTGCTTGTCATGCTTGGTGCACATTCAATATAGAGCATGAAGCAAAAATAAAACTAGAAAAAGTGAGTCCGAATATATTGTATAATAAAATTTTAGCTTAACAATTGAAGTAAAGTTAAATTTAAAATGAAGGCTCTAAAAATGCACATTCTGGATAGTTCTGAGAGAGAGAATGAATAAAATGGACATTTTGAATGGTTAGAGATGTGAATGTATTGTGTCGGATTTGATTAGTCAAGATAGACATAGGGGAAACTTGAAAGAAATGGAAGTGTGAACCTTCTGTTTTTTAGAAAGTACTTCAATTGATGATTATTATATGATAAGGTTTTATATTTGATCCTTCCAAGGGTAAATTTAACAGGCCCAGAACTTCCAAGCTGCTTTCTTTGAAATATTTAGGTAACTAGATGATTAGAATGGTGAAATTTGGTGGTTGCTTTTGATGCATTTGTTACCTATGTCAACGTTTTAACCGTTCTCCCCACAACTCAACTAAACTGAGTCTTCATTACAAATTAATTGGGGTTAGTCCTAGTTAACCCTTGCCCATTTTTCACTGCACCTGGAGTCCAATGCAGTGCATTACTAGTAGAGAATGTTCCAATAATTCTATCTATAGGATTCATGTTTCAGGAGTAGTTATAATTATAAGTTTGCTGTTAACCTACCAGAACCCCTCTCTTTATTCGGGCTACATATGTTATAATCCTTGAATTAGCAGCTGACAAAAACTTGTATATGAATGTTATTTTGCAGGATGATATGGCGAGGCCTGGACAAGGCCCACGTCCTGCTGGAGCTGCTAATTTGGGACGCCCATGATCGTTTTAAGCGCGGGGCCACGCCAACGGTGTTCTTTTTAGGCTTCTTGAACTCTCTCTTAATAAGAGATTTTGAACTTGTTTTAGAAGAAATTGGTTCAATTTTAATGCGTTTTATACTTTTATGTGATTCTTTTTTTTTTTTTACGTGATCGGATGTTTCTTCGTAATCTTTGACTTGTTTCGGTGCGTGACCTTTAAAGACTTGAGCCGCATCATTAATGTCCGTAGGACAGGACCTTCTTCAAGGAGGTGGTGGATTTTCTGCAGGATGCCATCCTTCACAATTTGGTTAAAATCTGTATTATGTTTGAGTGGGAACTACTGAAGTCTGAAACGTAGTATTATGTGGTGTTTGTGAAGGAACCATAATGTGAGTGGAAATTACTGGAGTGGGCTACGTGGTGTTCGGATAAAATTATGGGTCTTGAGGGCAACCGTGGGTTTTAAAGGTGGGGAACTGTTAAAATGTGTCCAAGTGCATTGTGAAGGCTTCTAATCAAATACTCTGGTAAGTTTCTGCCGACATGAAGAAGTGATTACAGTTGTCAACCCATCCTTTGAAATCTAGGATCTCAACCAGATGGAGAGTTATAATAGAATACAACCAACAGCTTATGGAATAAGAATTCCACCTTCCGGCTCGTGGGCTGACACGCTGCGCTGCTGTTGGTATTTTTGTGCATCTGATCAGGCCACAAACTCTCGGAATAGGAAGGTATTGTGAAATTAGATTTGCGTTCTTTCTGACGCTGTGAAACTTCCTGATGTCATCTTCCGTGGAACGCCGGTAGATCACGACAGAAAACAAGTGATTTCCTTCTCAACAAGCCACATCCGCTACAGCTTGCCTCTCCTGCCATAGGGTAGGTATCCCAAGGCGGCTCCGGACTCTGGAGTGCAGAAGTGGCACTCCTGGGTAAGTTTGTGTTCCAGGTGAAGGATGGCCACTAGTTTTTATGCAGATTTAAATGAGAAAAATATGTGAGGACCCGCGAGATAGAGTCAAAGGTCTCATTGTTGGTGAACCTCAGGACTACGCGATGTTACCCTGCGTGGCTGCACACTCCTACTGGGGCGGAATGGTTGGACAAAAATTGGAGGGGCAAAAAAAAAAAAAAAAAGGCAGCATAAGATAAGAACAGAATGACCAATTCTTGCCTCTTTTCTCTCGTTGACATCTGGAACCAGAGGGGTTGAATAATTTTAAGGTAAGCAGAACTTCTTTGACCGCAAGGGCCAAATTGTTTTACTCGACGGCGTGTTTCACAATTCATATAGTGCACAATGATAGGTAGGGATACAGCTGGGCTCATGCTATACATGGAACTATGATCTCTGCACGTAAGAGAAGGGGTTGTCCTTTCTCTTAGGAGCCAGTTTCGTGCACAAGAAATAATCTTTGAGACGTGCGATGACGTGATATTGATGTAGCTACGAAATATAGAAGTATTTTAGTGTTACATTGCCAAGTCGGTATTAATAGACAGACTGAGGAACTCTTGACGTGCACTTAACCACTTAAATCGGCATCCCAAAGCATTTTCCTCAGTATTTTAACTGGCGAGCCAGGTCTCCTCTATAGCGGTTCTCATCTTTATGTTGGTGAGGACCAACATGGCAGGCTTGCTTTCCTTAAAATGCAGAATTAAGTGTCTCAAAGGAACATTTCAGGATTTAAGAAAAAAATGTGGAAAACATGCCGGAAGCTCAACAAAAATTTGGAATACCTGAGTATATTTAATATAGTATATTGCATACGAGAACGAATTTAACGCAAAATAACAGAGCTAATTGAGGCTTGGCTAGGTTCAAAGGAGAATATCAAATGAATTAAAGATGCATTGTCCTCAGCAAGGTCAATTTGGAGGCTTGGCCTAGTGATTGACCAGGACACCTTGTTTTGATTGCTATGGCTTCATTTATGGGAGTAGAGAGGAAGGAGAGCTGAAATCCTCCAGATGTCAAGATCTATCTTTAAGTTAGAGATATATAAGACTCACGAAAACCTACTTGTCCGAGAGATTATAATCGGTTACAAGGATGAAAGTGTTGCAAGATGTAGGCAAAGTCGAACAACATCGTTAACTAGATGGTTTGTAAAGGTTTTTATTTGTTGCGAATCAGGATAGATTCCAATAGACTAAACTAAAACGTTGTACTGTATAATTACCTTCAACTCCTTGATTCATGTTAAAGATATATAATCTACTAATATTTGGCTGAAGTTTAATAATAAAGAAGTAAGCTTGAAGAAACGATAATTCAAAACAAATATAGCAAAGTTTTCATACGTTGTCTTTCTGCTCTTCAAAAAACCTGTTTAAATTTTAAACTATTTGAAGGATTTGAACAGTATATGTAAATGCAACGCAGGAGGCAAGCAATTGTTTTCCCAAAGAGAAGCAATCCTTGAATCTAAATATCATGTTTCTACCATATACAATATATATTAAGCTTAACAATCTCATCCCCACCCCTACTCCGATCCCCTCTTTTCTCTCATGTGCAATTGGGACATTGCATATGGATGTTAAATAACTGATTGGGTAAATGACAATCAAGTCAGTTAAATAAATAATTATCTTAGAAGGGATTTGAAACTACAATTTCTTGCAGATTTGGCTTTGATATCATATTGTTGGTGCAAAAATCTGCCTGCATCGAAGAAGCTGGAGTCGAGGGAGTCGCGGTCGCCGCCGGGACCTGCAAAAGAAGTCTAAATCGAAAGTGGGATTGCTCTGGTAAGACCCTCCGACGCTCAAATCAGTTCTCTGCCTCAACAAGAATGGAGTGCTCGAACGAAAATTTTAGCAGAGTTTTGGGATAGAAAATAGAGCTTAGAGAATAACGTATCTGGGGTCCCCCTTTTACAGGTGGAGGGGGCAACAGACTGATAGCGATGTTTGCAACTGTCTGGCAGTGGGCTGCCCAGGGTCAGGAGGAGTTTGTTGCGAAGAGTAGTGGAGTGGAATCGTAGCTATCACTGGGATATGCCACGTGGAGTCTGTTGCGGAGAGTGGAGCGGCGTCCATTGTCGCGACTTGCCAGAGGGTGGAGGAACCGCACGGTATCCGTCGTAGGAAGTGGAGCAGGATCGTGGCCATTATTGTGGTCTGCAAGGGAATGATGGAGCCGCGTGAAATCCGTCGCAAGAAGTGGAGTAGAGTCGTGGCCGTTGCTGCGGCCCGCCAGGGAGTGATGGAGCCGCGCGGAATCCGTCGCAGGAAGTGGAGCAGAGTCGTGGCCGTTATTGTGGTCTGCCAGGGAGTGATGGAGCCGCGCGGAATCCGTCGCAGGAAGTGAAGCAGAGTTGTGGCCGTTACTACGGCCTGCCAGGGGATCCAGGCCTGTCGGCCGAAGTTCGGTTGGAGTCCGGTCTCCGCAGAAGCCCGGATGGGGATCATTTGTCGAGGAGTCTCGACCAAGGCCGCTCGTGGTAGGAACTTGAAGTAGTTCGTTTGCAGCGGTAACTTGGAGTGGGTTGCTTGTAACAGGAGCTCGAAGTCCGACTCCCGTAGGAATCCAGACGAAATCTTCTTGCAGTCGAAGTCGGGGATGAGGTCCGGCTCCCGTAGGAGTCCGGACGAAGCCTTCCTGCAGTCGGAGTCGGGGATGAGGTCCGGCTCCCATAGGAGTCCGGGCGAAGTCTACCTGCAATTGAAGTTGGGGCCGAAGTCCGGCTCCTGTAGGAGTCCGGACGAAGTCTACCCGTAATTGAAGTCGTGGACGGAGTTCGGCTCCCGTAGGAGTCCGGACGAAGCCTGCCTGCAGTCGGAGTCGGAGACGAGGTCCGACCCCCATAGGAGTCCGGGCGAAGTCTCCCTGCAGCCGAAGTCGGGGATGAGGTCCGGCTCCCGTAGGAGTCCGGACGAAGTCTTCCTGCAAGTGAAGTTGGGGGCGAAGTCCGGCTCCGGTAGGAGTCCGGACGAGGTCTACCTGTGATTGAAGTCGTGGGCGGAGTCCGGCTCCCGTAGGAGTCCGGACGGAGTCTTTCTGCAGCCAGAATTGGGGGCGAAGTCCGGCTCCCGTAGGAGTCCGGGCGGAGTCTACCTGTAATTGAAGTCGTGAGCGGAGTCCGGCTCCCGTAGGAGTCCGGACGAAGTCTGCCTGCAGCCGGAGTCGGGGACGAGGTCTGGCTCCCGTAGGAGTCCTGGCGAAGTCTAGAAGATGGTCGATCATCGTGAAAATTTGGGTGGAGTCCGTCCGTCGCGAAGAATCCGGTCGACGCTGGTGGGGGCTTATCCGTCAGCAAAACTTGGGAATGTTGCGGAGGCTCGGCCGCCCGGGAGGTTTGAAGAGACGTCGCCGGAGGTCGGAAGTCGGTTGGATCCCCGGAGGGTCACTCCTGTCACGAACTTCAGTTGGGGGGTATTTTATACCCAATACCAGTCCCCCTACTTTCGAGTTCGAATTTCGAATGAAGGAAGTACAGAGAAATTTTCGTAGTCGAAGTTGTTCCCTTGCTTTTTGTGGGGTCGCATAGAAGTATGGAGGTGCCATTGAGGGGACTTTTCCCTTTATCCGAACTTGTTGGGCGACCGAGTTTTTATCATCGTCAGGACGGGGTTCTCCTTATGTTCTTGACGTAGTCGATCTTAGCTCAGGTTAGGACGAGGTTCTCCTCCTGTTCCCAACGGGGCTGTGGGGGCACATAAGGGCCGTTGTAAGGGCCTCTCCCCCCATCCGGTCTAAAAGAATCGGGTCTTTGACTTTGCTCATGTCAGGACGAGGTTCTCCTCCTGTTCCCAACATGGCTGTGGGGGCACATAAGGGCGTTGTAAGCCCTCTCCCCCCATCCGGTCTAAAAGAATCGGACCTTTGACTTTGCTCATGTCAGGACGAGGTTCTCCTCCTGTTCTCAATATGACTGTGGGGGCACATAAGGACGTTGTAAGGCCTCTCCCCCCATCCGATCTAAAAGAACCGGGCCTTTAACTTTGCTAATGTCAGGACGAGGTTCTCCTCCTGTTCCCAACATGGCTATGGGGGCACATAAGGGCGTTGTAAGGCCTCTCCCCCCATCCAGTCTAAAAGAATCGGGTTTTTGACTTTGCTCATGTCAGGACGAGGTTCTCCTCCCGTTCCCAACATGGCTGTGAGGGCACATAAGGGCGTTGTAAGACCTCTCCCCCTGATCCGATCTTAGAATAATCGGACTTTCATTTCGCTCATGTTAGGACGAGATTCTCCTCCTGTTCCTAACATGACTTTGGGGGTACCTAAGGGCCGTTATATGGGCCTCTCCCCCGATTCAATCTTAGAATAATCGGACTTTCATTTCGCTCATGTTAGGACGAGGTTCTCCTCCTGTTCCTAACATGATCTTGGGGGCACCTAAGGGCCGTTATATGGGCCTCTCCCCCGATCCGATCTTAGAATAATCGAACTTTCATTTCGCTCTTGTTAGGATGAGGTTCTCCTCCTGTTCCTAACACGACCTTGTTTTGATTGTTTGAAGGGGTTATCTCCAGTCGTAACAAGTTCATGCCAAAAGGAAAAGACATGCAAAGTCGAAAGGAATTTTGATTCAAAGCAAAATCGTTAGTAATACATTTACAGGTTTTTCAAGTCCCACGATCGTGGAAGGTCTGCTCCTCCTTGAGGTCCTCCAGTGATGCAGTTGATGATCCCGATTGGAGGCCGATCTCCGAGCTGCTCTTCCCTCCTCGGCGGTTCAGGTTGCGGCAGGGCCCTTGGCCGATCCTCTCTGCCCTCAGGTTGGCGTCGAATGAATCTGTCGAGCTGATCTCGTCTGATGAGCTCCTCGATCTCGTCTCGGAGATGAATGCACTCCTCTGTATCGTGGCCGTGGTCATGATGGTAGAGGTAGAACTTGTTGGGGTTGCGCTTTTCGGAGTGTGTGCACATCCTCTCTGGCCTTGGGAGCTGCTCTCTGACCTCCATCAGCACCTGGGTTTTCGATGCGTTGAGGGAGGCATAGTTGCGGAACCTTCCTGGGGGAGAGCCCTGCCGAGCTCGGTGCTTTGGGCTTCTCTGCCTGCGTGCTCGAGGAGGAGTCTGGACGCGCTTGTGCCCGGGAGGAGTTCGAGAATGTGGCCGAGCTTCTCTCATCCCTTTTTCGACTGCGGGCTTACTCGAGTCTCCCGCCTGCCGCTCTCTCGTGGTCTCCTCATCCTTCATTTTGAAGGCTTCTTCCGTTCGGGCGTACCCTTCGGCTCGAGCCAACAGGTCAGCAAAATCCCTGGGGTACTTCTTTTCTAGGGAGAATAAAAGGTCGTTCTTCTGAAGGTCGCCTTTCAAGGCGGCCATCGCTATTGATTGGTCCAAGTTCCGGACCTCCAACGCGGCGATGTTGAAACGGTTGATGTAGGCCCGAATGGACTCTCTCTCCCTCTGCTTGATGTTGATGAGGGACTCCGAACCCTTCCGGGGATGCCGGTTGCTAACAAAATGAGCCACAAACTGATGGCTCATCTGATCAAAGGAAAAGATGGTACCCAGCTTCAATGCCGAGTACCAGTTTCTCGCCGCTCCCTTCAAGGTGGATGGGAAGGCTCGGCATAGAATGGCGTCGGGCGCGCCATGAAGCAGCATCATTGTCCAGAAGGCCTCCAGGTGGTCAACTGGGTTCGAAGTCCCGTCGTAGCTTTCGAACTGAGGGAGCTTGAAGTTCGGCGAGATCGGTTCCTGCATGATCATCTGAGAAAAAGAGGGGTCAGTACAAATGTCCTCATCGTAAGCGGGGGGAGCGTGGCGGAGTTCTTCGATCCGTCGGTTCATCTCCTGGAGCCTCCGATCCAGAAAATCCTCTCGACTACGGGTCTCAAGGGTCTTCTGGCAGAATGGAGGCAGAGATCTTCCGGGGGTGGAATCATGATCCGATAGAGGGCTCTCCACCCTTGGATTCGTCTTTCCGGGAAAGACAGGGCGGCTGGCCCAAGTGGCCCATCCCACCATCAGATTTTGGAGTTCTGGCGACGCTCTTTCCGATCGCACTGATGCCTGCGGCTGCTGCTGCTGTTGCATGGCCTGTACAGATTCAGTGAGGCCTCTGACCTGCTGCACCAGTAGGTCGAATTGCTCCGCGCCAACCGCCATTACCGGAGGAGGAGGAGGAGGCTGGGAAACTGGAGGTGAGGTCAGAGCATGAGATCTGGCCGCGGAGGTCGTGGATCGTCGTGTGGATGCTCTGCGGGGATGCATCGGGCGAGGACCTAATGGAGGAAGGAGGAGAGGACGTCGGAAAAGATGACCGAAGGCGGTCCCGTTGAGCGCTCCTTTAAGAATAAGGGTACTGCGAAGATACAGCCCTTCCTCTAGCGCCAATCATGTTGGTGCAAAAATTCGTCTGCGTCGGAGAAGCTGGAGTCGAGGGAGTTGCGGTTGCCGTCGGGACCTACAAAAGAAGTCTAAATCGGAGGTGGGGTTGCTCCGGCAAGATCCTCCGACGCTCAAGTCAGTTCTCTACCTCAACAAGAATGGAGTGCTCGAGCGAAAATTTTAGCAGAGTTTTGGGATAGAAAATAGAGCTTAGAGAATAACGTATCTGGGATCTCCCTTTTATAGGTGGAGGGGGCAACAGACTGATAGCGATGTTTGCAACCGTCTGGCAGTGGGCTGCCCAGGGTCAGGAGGAGTTTGTTGCGAAGAGTAGTGGAGTAGAATCGTGGCTATTACCGGGACATGCCACGTGGAGTCTGTTGCGGGGAGTGGAGCGGCATTCGTTGTCGCGACTTGCCAAAGGGTGGAGGAACCGTGCGGTATCCGTCGCAGGAAGTGGAGCAGGATCATGGCCATTATTATGGTCTGCCAGGGAGTGATGGAGCCGCATGAAATCCGTCGCAGGAAGTGGAGCAGAGTCGTGACCGTTGCTGTGGCCCGTCAGGGAGTGATGGAGCCGCACGGAATCCGTCGCAGGAAGTGGAGCAGAGTCGTGGCCGTTATTGTGGTCTGTCAGGGAGTGATGGAGCCACGCAAAATCTGTCACAGGAAGTGGAGCAGAGTCGTGGCCGTTACTACGGCCTGCCAGGGGGTCCAGGCTTGTCGGCCGAAGTTCGGTTGGAGTCCGATCTCCGCAGAAGCCCGGACGGGAATCATTTGTCGAGGAGTCTCGGCCAAGGCCGCTCGTGGTAGGAACTTGAAGTAGTTCGTTTGCAGCGGTAACTTGGAGTGGGTCGCTTGCAACAGGAGCTCGAAGCCCGACTCCCGTAGGAATCCGGATGAAGTCTTCCTGCAGTCGAAGTCGGAGATGAGGTCCGGCTCCCGTAGGAGTTCGGACGAGGCCTTCCTGTAGCCAGAGTCGGGGACGAGGTCCGGCTCCCGTAGGAGTCCGGGCGAAGTCTACCTGCAATTGAAGTTGGGGGCGAAGTCCGGCTCCCGTAGGAGTCCGGACGAAGTCTACCCGTAATTGAAGTCGTGGGCGGAGTCCGGCTCCCGTAGGAGTCCGGACGAAGTCTTCCTGCAAGTGAAGTTGGGGGCGAAGTCCGGCTCCCGTAGGAGTCCGGACGAGGTCTACCTGTGATTGAAGTCATGGGCGGAGTCCGGCTTCCGTAGGAGTCCGGACGAAGCCTGCCTGCAGTCGGAGTCGGGGACGAGGTCCGGCTCCCGTAGGAGTCCGGGCGAAGTCTCCCTGCAGCCGAAGTCGGGGACGAGGTCCGGCTCCCGTAGGAGTCTGGACGAAGTCTTCCTGCAAGTGAAGTTGGGGGCAAAGTCCGGCTCCCGTAGGAGTCCGGACGAGGTCTACCTGTGATTGAAGTCGTGGGCGTGGTCCGGCTCCCGTAGGAGTCCGGACGGAGTCTTTCTGCAGCCGGAGTTGGGGGCGAGGTCCGGCTCCCGTAGGAGTCCGGGCGGAGTCTACCTGTAATTGAAGTCGTGGGCGGAGTCCGACTCCCGTAGGAGTCCGGACGAAGTCTGCCTGCAGTCGGAGTCGGGGACGAGGTCCGGCTCCCGTAGGAGTCCGGGCGAAGTCTAGAAGATGGTCGATCATCGTGGAAATTTGGGTGGAGTCTGTCCGTCGCGAAGAATCTGGTCGACGCTGGTGGGGGCTTATCCGTCAGCAAAACTTGGGAATGTTGCGGAAGCTCGACCGTCCGGGAGGTTTGAAGAGACGTCGTCGGAGGTCGGAAGTCGGTTGGATCCCCGGAGGGCCACTCCTGTTACGAACTTCGGCTGAGGGGTATTTTATACCCAACACATATCATCTCATCACTTAACACAAAAAAGCTTAAGTTTTTGTAAATATGTCAACATGTATAGGAGACTGAACGTAGAAGATGATGACCCCTAGCCTATTCTGGGTATATGGCCTTGCAATCTCCAATCAAGAAGTCTAGCTTAATTTCACTCTACCACACCCTAGACAAGCATATCATGTCATAAATACAAAGTGTTCCTGCATTACGAGGCATTGGTATGTGATCTAAATTTGGTAAGATTTATGATACAGTCCTAGCAAAGAAAAAGGCACCACCTTCTCATAGTTTCTTGTAAGACTTTTTTTTTTTGGAAAGCAAATTTCATATAATAATAAGTAGTTGTAGAAAAGTTTGTGTTAATATTAAAACACTTAGTTACCTCTATATGCTTCATCAATGCATGCTTGATAAAAGAAGAATATTTTAGAGCTGAAATAAATATTTTTTTAACACTTCATTTCATGGTTAATTGATCTCAAGGCAATCCAATATTTTAATAATATATTTTTTTTATTTTTTAAGAAAGAAAGATAGAACAACTCATACCTTAATTTGCCAGATTCAAAATTTGGAGTATGCATTATCTAAAATTTGATTTTAGAACCTTTAGTTACTAAGTAGAAGATACGACCATTAAGGCAAACTCCAATTCACACTTTAATTATATACTACTAAAAAATTATGAATTCTACCCTTTATTTGTTTGCATGCTTGATAGGCAAACTAAAGCAACGTGGAACTCTAAAAATTAAATGCTTTGTTTAAAATATTTAGATTAGTCGGTATCCAAGAGAATCGAAAACTTCGATTGCTTACCAAATTTGAATAAAACCTATTATCTAATAAAATTTAGTTTGGATATAGTTAATTTACTATAGATACTCTTGTGTGTCAATTTAAATCTCATAGCTTCTCATTTTTGAGCAAGTTTTATCGAGAGAATCATTGAACGCATACAGAAAAAGCAAAAAGAAATCTATTGACTTATGCTACACACTGCTAATCTTCTTTTACACGTGCTCTTGCATATAACAGTCTTAATTGAAGAACGGCCATATGGCATATTTGGATAATCGTATCTCATCTTTCAATTCTAAATAGATTTATTATCAAGATAATTTAAACAGTTTGCATAGTGTGCAAGTAAAGATTACGACAAATAATATGTATCTATACGATTCTAAGTCCTCATTGGAGTGCCACCATGTGTCACTATAATTTCTTAGATCTTCCTCTTATCCAGAAGTATATTTATGTTAGCAGTTATTTATTTTTATTTTTTTAATATGAAAAATATTATCTTTTATTGACATATTGAATTTTTTAGGTTTATTTTCTTACCTTTTCCTTTTATTCATTCATTCATTCATTATTATTATTATTATTATTATTATTATTATTATTATTTCACGATTAGTGATGCAAAGTCTTCCTTCTTAGGGGAATTGGCAGCTAAGGACTTTGTCAAATGAATGTGGCTCCCATCTAGCGTGGTATATTTGCCGAGAAAAGCCTGAGGGGAGCTAGGGGTTCCGGCCAGCAGCCCCGGGAAAGGGAACCGACAATTTAACCAGAGTTAAAAAACTAAAACCAACCCAAACCTACCACTCCCCCCCATTTCTCCCCCAAATTCTCAGAGAAAAAATAAAAAGGAAGAGAGCGCTTTGGGTTTTTCCCTCAAGGGTTTTCTCTGGGACGCGAAGCCAATTGCCCGTTCTCCGCCAAATTGTAGGAGCGAAGAAAAGAGGAGGAAAAAAGGAAAAAAAAAAAAAAAAAAAAAAAAGAAGGCTTTGTTTTTTTTTTTTTTTTTTTTGACAATTTTCTCCAGGGGTTTTCGCCGAGGACGCGAAGCCTGTACCCAAAGAACCTCGGATCGCTTCCCAATCCAAATCCTCCCTCCCCTCAGCACCAATCCCCCATTTCCTCCAAGAAAAATCCCTCCTTTCCCGTCTTCTCTGGCGCTCTCGCGCTTCTCCACCGGTCCCTGTTTCGGCCGGAACCGATCTCCTTCCGGCCGCCTCCGTCGTGGCTCCGGCCGCTGTAGATGAGCTTTTGTTCTAGAAGAACAGATTCCTCGATCCCCGGATGGTTCTTTCGCCGTTTTCGGTATCGGGTTTTTGAGAAATTTCTTAATTTTCCTTCTAGGGGTTCAATTCTTTGGTATGGGCGACCTGCAGGCCTGGGTTCCGCAGTCGAACGGTGCGGCCGGGGATGGCAACACCCAGACACCCTCGGCGCAGCAGTCGAACCCCGAGCCGTCAGCGATCAGCGCCGAGGGCTGGCAGCAAGCCGAGCAAGCCACCCAGGAGGTGATACAGTGCATCCAGCCCACGGTGATCTCGGAGCAGCGGAGGAGGGTCGTGGTGGAGTATGTCCAGAAGCTGATCCAAGGGTATCTGGCAACCGAGGTGATTCTTTTGTTAATTTTTCTTTTCTTCTTTCGATTCGGGGTGTCTAATAATATCTCTCCTTTTGTTTTATATGGTAGTTTCTTTGAGTTCTTTCTCTCAATATATATTCTATTCAAGATAACATTTTCTTTCTTGGATGTAGTTAATTCTGTGTTCTATGTGAGGTTAGATAGGTGATTTCCATGTCGTTTTGCTTTTATGATGCTTGCATGTTATTTGTGGTTTGCTGCCTTTCTGTTCGACCTCATTTTAGTCACTTTAATTGTGGAATTTACTTCTGAATATGGGAACTTGCAAAATTTGATTTGTTCATGGTGTTCTTGTCTGTTTGGAGTTATGCATTAACTGGATTTCCATTGAGTATAGTGAATGTTTCTGGGTGTCTGTTGATGTTACTTGCTTGCAACTCTGAATTGCGTAGACGTTTGTAGTGTTTTCTGTATCATAACTGTGAGGATCCGTGCAGGCATGTATTTAGTCCTACATCCGTTGTTCGCTGAAAAAATTGCTCCGGTTATCAGGCCGGGGCGTGACAATAGCATGACAATATTGCCTAATGTGAATAATATATGTCAAGGTCTCCATCAAGTTAAGCGAATGTTTTCTATCATCTGTTCATATTTCTTGCCTCCCGGTAGAAGTTGATATTGACAACACATTCTATATAATTGGCGTTGCTTTTATGCATATGAAGATGTAATAATAGGAAACTTCAAGATCTCCACTCCAGCATGTAAGGACCCTGTTTATCTATCATGGTCTGGAGTTTTCTTTTGTAAAAACAGCCGATCACATGTTACAGTACCATCCTGTTATTTGACATACAAATTTTAAACAGTCCATGTTCAAATTATGCTATGACGATTTTTTTGAAAGCACATAGTTAACTCAGCTCTTTTTTTCCTGAAAGATGCTCCAAATTCAACCCTTCGATTTTTTTTAAAAAAAAAAATCTTAAAAACACTAACATTTTCTTTGGAAAAATTGTGATAAAGATATTATAGTATATATGTCAGATGTGTACAAAATTAACATTGGCACTGCTCAAGGGCAAATGCTCGAAAAATTGGATTTCAAAGCTAACAAATATAATTGAATTTTAATTTTTGTGCAATTCATGTTTGAATTACAGTTGGATGTTTTATGTTTAAATTGAAGTGGTGCAGTAAAAAACTCAGTTGTTTTTCTATAATTCTTTGGCCAAGGAAAACAGACAATTTTTATGGCAATAGATGAGGTAACATTCATGAATGCGCTACATGTGAATTCTGGAATCCTGCATGTTGAACAGTGTTGTTCTCACCATACTGCACTGGAAACCAAGAAAATTATTCCTCCTCTCAGGGCTGCCTCTTGCTTTCTTTGCTTTGAACACAGTATAGTGGTTGATTTAAGGTTGTTTTAACAATTTCCTTCTTCTATCTATTTAGGGGAAAAATGTATGAGTATAGTGTATGGATATGTATTTTGGGTCTGATCTTTGTGTTTCGTCGAAGCAAATCGGTTTTAGGGAGAAGAGTCCATGTTTTCTTCGATACAGAACAACCCTTGAAATAGGCTAATCTACATTTGAATTGTTGGATGTTCTTCATGTGTAGGCTAAAGTTCTGAGTAGTGCTTGATTCTTATTCTCCTGCTTGATTGGAGTTTTTGAGATCCTTCTTGGTACTTGTGTTGTTCCGACATCTTGACACACACACACACACACACACACACACACACTATCAATTTAAGAGCATGCTGACACACACACACACACACACTATCAATTTAAGAGCATGCTTTGGCCCATGTTAATACTGAACAATTTGTCTCATCTTTTGGCAAAACAATTTTGCCATTTTAATTCACAATAAACTATGTTGAACAGAACTGTTAAAAACTGAGAAAAGTAATAATGTGAAGTTTATAAATTAGAGGAAAATGATTGTTAGAGAAGCTGTAAGGATTATGAAGAAGCTATTTTAACAATTGACTGTAGTATGAGTATTGTTTCTACTTTATACTGTAACTCGGCTACTACATGACATAGTGAAGATGAATATATTGGGATCAATATATTAGAAAAAGCAAAAAAGTTAACTAGCAATGTAAGATATGGATCTGCAGCCCCATAATCTGGGCAATTACTTGATATATTCTTTCGGTAGTTGAAGTTGTGTTTGAGACGAAACCAACTTTTTTTCAGTTGATACAAGGTGAAAAATTTGGTGAAAAATTGGCACATACTTGATGTGCTTCTGGTATAACTTTTCTAGGCTAGATGTGCTCGATGTTGAAATTTAAATAGTATGTTTGACGCTAATGACATGTTGGCTTAATAGGTTTATGAAATCTTTAACTTGCCACTTTCATTGAATCAATGTGGCTTTTGGGATCTCTAGCTACCATGTGCATCTTACATCTCCAATTTAGATTGCTTTGATAGATCACTTTTGCTTTTTACTTGAAAACAAGTTTCGGTGCATCATTTGCACCTACAGGATGGTTGAGTTCATTTATCTTATTCCTGGATGATACATTTATCTTACTAAATTCTTATTGGGGTAACAAAAGAAAAGATGAGGCACTTAAGAAAGATATGACCACAAGTCATCAATATGAAGTTCGGTTGTCAAGAGAGGGACTCAAAGTTATAGGTTGACATTAGTTGTTAGTAGAACTAAATTGATGACAAAGCCTATCTGAAGAAGGAGCCTACAATGTATGAGTCTGTTTAGCAGGGGAATAGAATGATGTATCTACATGATAGAGAAGTACTGCAAACATTGCAGTTGCTAGACTTCCTTTACGTACATCCTTATGTAATATACCTATATATATGCATTGTAGTGCTCATCTGGATTTTAGTGGATTTAGGAGGGAAATCCCACCACTCTGCTAGTTGTTGGGTGTAGAAACCAACAGCCTATTTACATACAGCATCACACCCAGACTTCACATCTCCCTTTCATGAATGATGTCCTCCTCATCCCCAAGTTTGTTGTTACCGCACCCCCCTTTCCCTTTCTCTTTTCCCATTCAAGCAAGTCAATCCACATCAGCTCCTCTTCCTTCACTACATAGCTGAGTGTACTCCATGTAGTGTTAAAAATTAGCTGGAGATGATCTGCCCAGATATGGTTCCATGTTTTAATTGGGTTAAATTCAGATATTAGTTTGTATATCCAACCCATATTTGGACATGGATCTGGATAATGCTTTTCTTTTAAACTTCCCTGATTTCGACATTCTTGGATACTAACCTGGATATCTGGATATCCAGATAAGAGTATAAAAAATTCCCAAATCCCTCAATCTTTCCCAGGTCCCAAATCCTTCTTCCTCTGTTGATCCTATAAATTCCTTCACCTCTGGATCTCCATACTAGTGGCTTTACCTCAATCCACTTAGCCTTGGCAATCAGCAAACTCAAAGGGCCACAATTACCACCCACTTCACGTCTCTCCAAGGACCACCGCCTGCCTCCTCTATAGCACATCATCATGGTTGCTGGCACCCCATTTACAACCCTAACCATTCATTTATGGTCCTCCATTTCCTCCTCAGCTTCTATAACAATGCAGTCCATGATCTCCCCTTTCTTTCCTTGTAATTGTGCCCTAACTGCACCTTACCTCAAGGGCATAAGGAAATAGAGGCATGAGGGTATGTTCTTCTTCTTCTTCTTCATCTCCTCAGAATGTAGTGGCATTACTGGTTTATTAATAGAGCTCTTTTAACCAGGAGAGAATTTGTGCATGGGGAAGATTAATACTATTATTTATTAATGACTTTATATTGTTATCTAAAAGTAAGGTCATGAGGAAGAATTCGTTTGCAGAACAAGGGAATGGAGAAAATTCAGGTTGTGGACGAATCCTTCACCTTATCGAGTGTGACTTTTTGCTCTGCATCATTTTTCCCCTTTCTGCCCTCGGTGAGTTATGTGGACAATCCACACCCACACATCATATTACAATTCCCCTTTAGTGCAGATAATACTATGCTTCTTACTGGTAAATTACAGCCAAAACAAAAAACTATGATTTATTAAGAAACCACATTTGAATAAAAGTAATTTAGACAAGCAAAGAAAATATAGAAACTTTATTGTTTATTTGCAATATGTAAAGAAATAAGCATCTTTCCGGTTGATGTTCTCTTTACCTTATTTGCAAAAGTTGCGCATAATTAGATATTTGCTGGTAAGTCATTCATGGAGTTCATTTAGAACTGGAGGCATCAAGGACTTTGTGAATTCTCATACAACTTTGATGCTTTATTTAGATTTGGAGTTTTGTGTAGGAACATGTATTTCAATGACAACATTAGACAAAGATATGAAATGATAAATCTTAAATGATTTATGCTGGCGACCACTTTTTAAAGGCTATGAATCGTCACCAGTTTTGCTAGCATGTAGTTCTTTTTTTAACATATTTATGGCTACTTTCTATGCATGAAATCGAGTGATAATGTCATGGATATGATTTAATCAATTTCTTATAAGTTCTGATGTAAAAGGTCAATTATATGTAAGATGAAGCAAATTAATATATATTGCCTTTTAACATTGTCTATTCTACAAAAACATGGACCTAATTAAACTTTTAAGGTGAAGCAAATTAAGATGAAACATAATAATTGAGAATTTCCTAAAATTCTATGTATACCCATGCACTCTTCCACTTTTATGTTATCAACAACATTCTTTTCTTTTAGGATGCAATGTGACTCTCTTCCTTTGCGTGATGAGGTGCCATGCATTGTTAATTGAAGCCTTGAAAGATGACTGTGTCAGCGGCCAATAGAGAAGAAGTCTAGCACTTTCTAGTTCTCTCTTCTCTTTCCTAATGTTTTTCCCTTAAGCTTAAGCCTTAACCTTGTTCTTCTTGCTTTTAACTGGAAACTTGCATCTACTGCATCTCTTTCTCCTAATCATTGTTTTTGCTTTACATAATGTGAAAATTACAGCTGGAACAGTTAATGCAATGCACCTACCTACATTTTATGGACCTGATCTGGTTGGACCATAACTGTTCTGAATTTACTTCTTCTGATGTAACCTAACCTGATAGGAGATGAGATTCAATTGCAAACATTTTGATCAAATTGATTCACCAAACAAACACAACCTGGCCAGATGGACCTATAGAGCCAACAGTGTAACTTCATAAGTTCGAAACCAACACTTACAATTACTGAAACTCTAGATCAGTATGATTGATGGAACTAAAACAGATGTTGACACTGAGGTTGAGCGTTTGAAAAATGGGTAAGGTTGCTCCACTGTGAATTGGAGGCTATGGGTTTGAAAATAGAAACAACTTTTTTGCATGCAGAGGTAAGGCCATGTACATCTAACCCTTCTTGGAGTCTCATGCATTTGACCATCCTTCAAACAAACGTTGGCAGTGAAACTAAATTGTAATTTTGATGCTTTCGAAGCTAATTAAAATAAAGAGCTCCTGTTATGCTTTGCTTTTCATCATGTAATTTAGATGGTTTTGTTGGTAGCACTGTTAATTGTTAATCCATATGCAAACATTATAAATTATTTAAATTTTTTCTTAGTGTTTCGGGCCCGTTCTTCGGTGGATGAATATCATAGGAAAGTTGGTCAACTTTTTCATTGCCCAACTTACACATGTTCTCATGCTTTTCTAGATGGGTAAATTATTTTTTCATAGATAGCATTTATCCATAAAATGGGAGAAAGTCTCATCCTAGGTGGGTAAGTCATTTTCTTATCAATAAAAAAAATAGCCTTTTTATTTCATTCCTAATAACCCTGTAATAATATAATAATATAATACTATCTTATATATAATATGATATTATTATTGAACAATAATATTTTATTATTTTAATATAATATATTATTATAATAATATAATGTTATAGTATAATATCTTGTTTTCTTATTATAATATAATATTAGTATCTTATATTATTATTATAATAAAACATAATATAATGTAATAATGCATTATTTAATATATATTAATATTATATACTATATTTTATTTCATTATATATAATATAATTTATTCTATTATGATATATTATATATAATATATATTATCTATATTTATGAATATATATTATATAATATTATATATTATAACATATAAAGCATAATATATTATACTATTGTATTATATATTATAATATTTGTATAACAAAGGGTGTTATGGGAAATATGAATAGATTTTAGTAACTTATCCGGAAAATTAGTAATGCACAAGAATATGGGTAACAAATTTTTGAGCCATTTTTCAATGCATAAAAGAATATGGATAAATTATTTTTTTTGTCTAAATGTTGCCTAGAAAATATTTACCTAGAAAAATATAGATTTTTGGGTAAATTTCTTATCCTCAAAAGAATGGGCCCTTAAGGGTATAAGTGGCATATTTCAGTGTTGGATTCGTGCGAAATAACTTTGGAATATTTCGAAGAATTTTATTTACAAAATTCAAGTCTCTTTTATGGTAAGATTGCTCCACTGTGACTTGGGTTTCACAATTTCAAAACATAGAAACAGCCTCTCTGTATGCAGGGTAAGGCCATACATCTGATCCTCCCTAGATCTCATGCATTGAGATTTCCTTTGTATGAAGTTCAAGTCTTTTACTGCTGTTTGCTTTAATACAATGCTCACATGGTTTGAATGCTTCTGATGTTTATGCTGTTTTTATGTTGTGTCAAGATTCGCTTTTGACTTTATTTATGCAATCTCTCAACAGATATTTCCATTTGGATCAGTTCCACTGAAGACATATCTTCCTGATGGAGATATTGACCTGATTGCACTTGGCATGCCTAATTCTGAAGATGTTTTGGCCAATGAAGTGCGTTCTGTTCTTGAAGTTGAAGAACAAAACAAGGATGCTGAGTTTGAAGTGAAGGATGTGCAATACATTCATGCAGAGGTATTTTGTTCTAATAAGTTTCACTTTATTTTTGTTGTTTAAATGGTTGTCTTGATTTATAGGTTTTCTTTCTGTCTAACTGTGTGCGCTTATGTATCTTTGCTTATTTTTTATATATTGCCAATCTTTGTTGCTATAATCAAAAAGAGTTCAAGATAAATCCTGAAGCATTGGAAGTTTGTATGCACTGTTCTGGCTTATCTTTTGGGTAACTTACATAGAAACTTACGACATCCTATCTACATAACCTCCTGTAATGAACTACAGGTATCATACAACTTTTAGTTTAAAACACGTTTGTGGTTTCTAGCTGGAAGAAAGAGTTTACAGCTCCAATGTGTCCTTTCCATTTCCTAGTGTTACAATATTGATTGATGCTATGGTGTTGGGTCACATAGAAAAGGTCACTCTTTTGGACTAAGCTTCATGCCACTTTTACATTTCTATGCCAGAGTATATCTGAACCTGATTGCTAAAAACTGTCTATAATGACATGTATGGATACACATGTATTTTATGCATGTGTGGTATCTGAATGTGTATTTTTATATGATAATCTGAGTTCTGATGGCAGGTGAAACTTGTGAAATGCATTGTTCAGAATATTGTAGTAGATATCTCATTCAATCAGATTGGTGGACTCTGTACGCTTTGCTTTCTTGAGCAGGTATGGAGGCTAAATCTTGTCCATACAACTTCAAATATAAACTTGTTCTTTATTTTCCTCAGAATTCATACTGCATCACATCCCTTCCTCTGTTAAACTGTTTTCTAGATCTTGGTTTTACGGTCCTTGGTAGAAAATTCTACACAATCTCTCATTTGCTGCTCTAGGTTGACAACCAAATTGGAAGAGATCATCTATTCAAGCGTAGCATAATACTGATCAAAGCTTGGTGTTATTATGAAAGTCGCATTCTTGGCGCTCATCATGGTTTAATTTCTACATATGCATTGGAAACTTTAGTGTTGTACATCTTCCATCTCTTCCATAAATCGTTGGATGGCCCTTTAGTGGTGAGTTCATGCTGGGACACAAGCATTATGGTGCTAGAATTCTGAATTTGTTGGTTCATTACAGAATTTGCCTATATGAATAAAATAATTTGCTTTGGTCATATGAGAACAGCTGCCCTTCTTTGTAGGTTCTGTATAGGTTTTTGGATTATTACAGCAAATTTGACTGGGATAACTATTGCATCAGTTTACACGGTCCAATTCCTATTTCTTCCCTTCCAGAGTTAGTGGGTAAGTGACTTTTCATTGGCCTTCCAATTTTCCTAAATCAACTATGTGATCTAGAGTTGGCAATCTGTTGTTTCTGCTGTCACAGCCGAGCCACCAGAAACTCACGAGAGTGATTCACTGCTTAGTAAGGACTTTCTCAAAAAATGTGTGGACATGTTCTCAGTTCCCTTAAGGGGATTAGAGAACAACTCTAGAACTTTTTCCCAGAAGCATCTAAATATAGTTGATCCACTGAAAGAGAACAACAATCTTGGACGGAGCATTAGCAAAGGTTGGTAGTTATTTTCCCTCCAGCTTCTCAGAATCCTGATTGAAAGATGATTCCTTCTATTGATTACCATATGTTTTGAAAGTTGACTTCTATTTTTTTTATATGTGCTTTCATGCATGGTCATTATTACAAATAGGTAACTCTTACCGCATACGTAGTGCATTTACATATGGGGCGCGAAAGCTTGGGAGGATACTTCTGCTACCTCCTGAAAATATGGCAGATCAGGTTACAATGTTCTTCACAAACACACTAGAGAGACATGGAAGTGGTGACAGGCCTGATGTGCAAGGTGTATTTCCCAGTCATTCAGACAGTACCACAATTGATCATGATGGTCTTGGCTCTATGTCATCAGGCTTGAAGGTTGAAAAATGCCACAAAAATAAGTTAATTTCAGGTTCAGCAACCACTAATTCCTATGAGCCACTGTCTGAGAAAATTAATAACATCAAGATTTCAGTCTTAGAGAAGGAGAATGGAACCAGCACACAAGTAAGCAGACATCCCTTGAATCAACATCTGGACACAGATTGGCTGCAGAAGTGTCCCAAGACAGTACCAAATAACACCATGGAGGGCAATGTTGTTTCAGGTAAACGTTTGGCTGGTGATGCCAGAGATCATGCTACCAGAAGAGCCTCCGATTTGAGAGCTGTGAATGAAAATTATAAGGATTCACCATCAAGTAGTGAAACAGGTTCCTCACCATCTGGAAAAGCTTATCATGCACCCCATCTATTCTTTCGTCCAGAAAATGGTGCTCAAGGGGAGGCAATTGATCAAGCAAATTCAACAAATCATGGTGCAATGAACAAAGCGTTTACAACCAGGGCTCCAGCCCCTGATGAGGAATTTATACGGTCAGACTTCTATGAGACTGAGTCATCAAGAAGTGGCAGAAGCAATGTAGTTTCTATGTCTGCTGGTTCAGTTGATGGACCTCTGAAATCAAGTTGCAATACTTATTTATCAGAAGATTCACATCTGGCAGACCACTTGATGGCAAGAAATCAGAGAATTGGAAATAACAGAAGTCCAAAGTTGAATGACTTATCAGATCTCGCTGGGGATTATGACATGCATATTAGAAATCTTCTATATGTGCAGGAATGCCAAGAGTTCTTTATGGGTGCTTCATTTATTCCACTTCAACAACTGCCCCCTTCCCATTACCATAACAAAAATTCATGGAATACCTTCCATCGACGGAATACGTACACACATATGGGTGCAAATGGGGCAATCCCTGGGCCACCATTTTCTCCTCCTGGTTGTTACCTGATAAATTCACCCATAATGTCTAGTGCATATGGCATGGAAGATCTCCCAAAACCAAGAGGAACAGGGACATACTTTCCCAACATGGTATGTTTTTGGAGTTCAGTAGTTGGGTACTTAAGTTCAACATTTTGGTTTATTGTAGTTGCAGTCAGAACTGCAAATTGGTCAGGATGGATCAGGCCTGTACTTACCTTGGTCTGCTCCATTGAACCCATTTTGCTTCTTCTTCTTCTTCTTGTCCTAAACAGATCTCTTAGAAAATAGGCTCAACATTTGGACCCATAACCAAATATCCCATTTTAAGTCCAAGTGTGTTTGTTTTTTGGTCTAAGTTTAGGTTTTGTATATGCGGACATAAGATGGGGTCCCTTTGGAGTATTGTTGTTGTTATTTATTTTTTTATACTTTTATTTTTTTGATGAGGAACCTATCTTTGGCTGGCACGACCTTCAGTTGCTGATTTGTTGATTTATTCATAACCAAATATCCAATTTTAATTCCAAGTGTGTTTGTTTTTTGGTCTAAGTTTAGGTTTTGTATATGCAGACATAAGATGGGGTCCCTTTGGAGTATTGTTGTTGTTATTTATTTTTTTATAGTTTTATTTTTTGATGACAAACCTATCTTTGGCTGGCATGATCTTCAGTTGCTGGTTTGTTCATTTATTGGCTTTAATCATCTCATCTCAATGTCTTATCTGTTCGTTGGATTTTGTAGAGCTTCCGTTCATACCGAGAAAGGCAGTCACCCAGAGGAAGGAATTCAGCGCTTGCAAATCACCAGCCAAGATCCCGCAACAATGGCCGAGTGGAAACATCAACTGACATGAACTTATCAGAGGAGAGCAGTCAGGAACCCCCATTACAGGCACAAGTTCCCATCTTTAGTGGAAATGGACGTGGGAAGCCAGCCCCCTTGGACGTATCCCAGTTTCCACGTACTACTGCCTCAAGAGGTGGCTCCCATGTTAATGGGTTTGTATATCCACCAGAAGGAAAACTTGCATTTGGATCCTTTGGTGTTGTTCCAGTAGAAGTGTCCTCGCCGGAACGAGGCAGCAGAGTGGAATCTTATGGTACTCAGGGATGTGGATCAGCAATCCCTGTTTCAACAGAGCAGAGACCTCAAATGGGCAGAAATCATGAAAGGTAATACTTTTTTTTTTTTTAACTGTAAGTTTTCATAATAGTTTCTGGTAGTTTTGCAAACATTGGCATCAGACATGGATAATAAGGTGCCCAAATATTTTGTCTAACTTGAGAGATTGACTCTAGTGTAACAAGATGGCCCATGTTTTCTAGTTTCTCCCATGACAAATAATCATAGTGGAAGGAGAGACGATATAAGTTATGAACAGACATTAAATTTTAGTTGCTTGCTTACTAAAATTCAAAAATCATGGAATAGACAACTAGTCATATTTAGTTTCTAATATTAATAAACAAAACATATTATCATTACATTCATTAGAGTATTTTTGACGCTGAAAAAATACTATGCAAGGTCCACTATCAGTACATTCAAGAGGCACCTTCTAAAAATTGTATGTTTTACTCTTGAACTGACACCCATGCAGGTCTCTATATTGTTTTATTGCATACTGAATAAAAAAGAGGGCTTTTGGCATATTACTCTGTAATTGACTCCTAAGATCTCCTTTGTGCTCGAACTATCTGATGTTTTGTATAATTTTCATCTACCTTTCTTGTATTATTGCAAATTAAAAGAGTTTCGATTGTTTGCTGTGAAGAAAGAGAGGACTATGTGGAACTACAGAGACCAAGAAGGAGACTGCTGCTTTTTAGTTGCTGGGGGAGTAGTGCAGCCCTTATCCAAGATCTATTCAGTGTATAGCCAATGTGGGACTAAACATAGGACCGCATGAGCCTCACATATTCTCTCTGTTTAAGCTCTAGCATTTCCGATAGGCCTAGGATTCAAATCCAATTATAAAACGAATCCAATGCAATCACAAACATCATGATTGGCTCATGGTTAGTTTGAAATGGGCCCATGGTCAATCCCTAGTTTATATGAGCCATGAGTCAGATCCATTCTAATACTATTTATAATAATCCAGGACTTTTCTCAAAAAGATTAGATGGAAGGTATTCTTTGGTTACATTGGTTTTGTATGGGTATCCAGGATCTATTCAATACATAGCTGATATGGGACTAAACACATGCCCGCATGGTCCTTGTAGGTGAGCAAGAGATAATGAAAGTTGGTGTTCATTCTCTAAGTATGAAGTCCTCAGGAGTCCTTTTTTGATGGTTAGACATCCATGCTGTCCCTCATGCAAAGTCAATGTATGTTTGTTTGTTTCCAAAACAAAAAGAAGGGCTGAGGCAAAAGTGAAAGCAAGAGAGCTGCAACTCTTTGGTGGATGTGGAGTTGAGGAGTCCAAGAATATAGCAGGAGTCTAATATTAGTGTGGAGTGTGGACACCCAAAAATTGGATTACCACATTGGAACAGCCACCATTTGAAAATGAGTTGATAATATATTCATATACATAAATTACCTGCATTGAACATGTGGAGGTTAACATTTCTTTACCTGATACTTTCTTCCTAAAATAAAGTTGGATTACTGCATGTACTGATACATGAATTGCATGCATTGTATATCTAGAGATTAACATTCCATTTCCTGATATTTTGTGCTTAACCAACTACTACGATTTACTAGTATTCATTGTTCCATTTAAGTAGTTTCATTAATGTAGGATCTATTCTATTTTTTGTATTGATAAATTGATAGACTGTTGCCTCACATGTCATCGATTCTCTGAATTATGTTGTTATGTATAAATTTCACATTTAAACTATGAAAGGCATCCGTGAACTGCAACTTATCCTGGTGGTCACATCTTTGGTTAGCGATCAGAGGTATTTGGTTCGGTTCTTGGGTGATGCATTGATTATTATAGTGTGGGTGGTTCTGCCACCCTCACTCAAAAAAAAAAAAAAAACTATGAAAGACAATCACTCAACATTGTAGAGTTACAGCATGCAAATTTGTTAGTCAAATGCAATGGCTTTTGGAATTTTTTTGCAACAGTACTTAAAATATGGGACTCTTGTTACAAATGCAAAATTTCATCAATTAAATGTGCAGGCCAACTCAACCATATCAGCTGAAAGATGAAGTCGACTTCCCCCCTCTAGCCAGCTGAGCGTAGTGGAGTGTTTTTTACCCTGACATGAAATATCATAGGAAGAAGCAAAACAAAGAAATGCTAAACGGTTGGAGATACTTGCTGGAGCAGCATCCTGGAGGTGTACAAAGGAGTATTTCTCTGATTGTTGTGATGCATTAGCATTTTGTACATTGTAATAATTTTTTGTTTTCTTAACCCTCAAGCCCACCCCATCAAGGTGGCTGTAAACAGGTTGCCAAATTTTTACCCTTTCTAGTTGAGCTTCAACCCCTTGCAGGCGGTGAAAACGCTAATGTTTGATATCTGTTTGTTGTTGGAATAGATAATCTTCTTGGAGAAATCTGAGTGATGAGTTCCTATCATATTTTTCATTATGGCAGATGGCATTCTTGTTGTAACTTTTTGAGAGCAGGTGCACTCAGTTCTGTTCAGCAAGAGTTCTTCCAACCAAAGTTTTTGAGCTTGTGATTGCCATGTTGCTGCGCATGAGAAATTGTGAGACAGGCTGCAGCTATCTCAGTTTCTAGATCATTTTATGCTAAGATATGCAGTCTCATCTTTGCTTTTGAATTCTTGCATTTTCAGCATCAAGCTGGCCCTACATTTTCAAATGGCTCAAGGTAAAATGTGTGTTGTTTTGAGGAAGAGCAGGCATGGGCCCATGGATGCATGGGCCCATGGATGTTATGATTGCTCTGGCGCTCGTTGTCCTGGTGAGCATTTCAGCCTCTGGGAGGATTGGGTGTCGGTTGTCATACCTTGTTTGTGGACTACGCTGGAGAAGATTGAAAATCTTGTGAAAAATTTAAGCGGGAACTTGGCAATGCTCACACCAGTGCCTGCTTCAATCTCATTTGCTTTTTGGTAGTGTTTGATATTTTTTTTTAATTTCTGAAATAGAAATATAAATTTTTTAAGAATAACTGTTCATCTTTATTATTTTAAATTTTTATTTGATTGAAAATTTGCTATTTCATCGGAATTTAGGTGTAATTAATACAGTGTTATTCCATATATCTAGAATAAGATATAATTAATGTTCATTAAAGATTTAGAATAAGCTATTTCATGGTCTATCAAAGAATCGTTAAATCCGGATAGATGGGAATAAAGGAGGATTGATTGGAATTGCTAAATCAAGATAGTTCATCATATTTTTTTCATCTGGTTGAGGAAATAAGATGGAATAAGACTTTATTTCATTCAGAATTGGGGCATCTAAACACTACCTTTAAGATTGAAATGGGTGTTCCTAAGGGGTCATATAAATGGGCATTCACTCTTATCATGTAGCTTAAAAAAAAAAAAAAAAAACCACCAAATCCGTGTGGAGTTGATCTGTTTTGAAAGTTGTCATGTAGCTTAAAAAAAAAAAAAAACCACCAAATCCGTGTGGAGTTGATCTGTTTTGAAAGACCCAAAATATAGATCATAGCGGTTTTGATAGGTTGAATGATAAGCCATATACTGAACCATGTGGCATACAACCAATCACTGATCCGCATCTGTATGTCTGTAATGTTGATCATGTATTTTTCCTTTTTGCTGGACAAAAGGGCTCCCTTGCATTTTACCTAACAAATTAACATCCATGCTGTTGGGTATAAAATACTCTCAGCCGAAGTTCTTAACAGGATTGACCCTCTCAGGACTCCTTCGGCTTTCGACCGCAAATGGTATCTCTCCGGACTTCTCCAACAGCCGGATTCCCACAGTGCTAACTGAATTCTCCTGACGGACGAACTCCCATTGCACCACCCGAGCTCCTTCAACATGAGTTCCCCCATTTATCTATTAAGCCACCCCAAGTGCTCACTAAGCTCTGCCGCCAGCCGACTTTCTACGACTATCAGCTGTCCCTTCCAAACTTCTTCCAGCCAGGTACAACTCCAATCCGGACTATCCCGGACTTCGTCAACGGCTGAACTTCTCCGACGATAGATTCATACAACTACCAGATTTCGTCCGGACTCCTACGGGAGCCGGACCTCGTTCCCAACTCCGGCTGCAGGCGGACTTCGCCCGGACTCCTACGGGAGCCGGGCTCCGCCCACGACTTCACTTACAGGTAAACTTCGTCCGGACTCCTACGGGAGCCAGACTTCACCCACAACTCCAATTGCAGAAAGATTCAACCCGGACTTCTAAGGGAACCGGATCTTGTCCTCGACCTCGACGGCGGGAAGGCTTCGCCCGGACTCCTATGGGAGCCGGGCTCCGTCCTCGACTCCGACCGCTGGTAAACTTCGTCCGGACTCCTAAGGGAGCCGGACGTCACCCCTGACTTTGATTGCAAGTAGACTCAGCTCGGACTCCTACGGGAGCCGGATCTCGTCCCCGACCTCGACTGCGGGAAGGTTTCGCCCGGACTCCTACGGGAGCCGGGCACCGTCCTCGACTCCGACTGCAGGTGAACTTCGTCCGGACTCCTAAGGGAGCCGAACTTCATCCCTGACTTTGATTGCAGGTAGACTCAGCGCGGACTCCTACGGGAGCCAGATCTCGTCCCCGACCTCGACTGCGGGAAGGCTTCACCCAGACTCCTACGGGAGCCGGGCTCCGTCCTCGACTTCGACTGGTGATAAACTTTGTCAGGACTCCTAAGGGAGCCGGACTTCACCCCTGATTTTGATTGCAGGTGGACTTCGCCCGGGCTTCTACGGGAGCCAGACCTCGTCTCCAGCTCCAGCTGCGGGAAGGTTTCGCCCGGACTCCTACGGGAGCCGGGCTCCGTCCTCAACCCCGACTGCTGGTAAACTTCGTCTGGACTCCTAAGGGAGCCGGACTTCACCCCTGATTTTGATTGCAGGTGGACTTCGCCCGGGCTCCTACGGGAGGCAGACCTCGTCTCCAGCTCCAGCTGCGGGAAGGTTTCGCCCGGACTCCTACGGGAGCTGGGATCCGTCCTCAACCCTGACTGCTGGTAAACTTCGTCCGGACTCCTAAGGGAGCCGGACTTCATCCCAGACTTTGATTGCAGGTAGACTCAGCCCGGACTCCTACGGGAGTCGGATCTCGTCCCCGACCTCGACTGTGGGAAGGTTTCACCCGGACTCCTATGGGAGCCGGGCTCCATCCTCGACTCTGACTGCTGGTGAACTTCGTCCGGACTCCTAAGGGAGCCGGACTTCATCCCTGACTTTGATTGCAGGTAGACTCAGCCTGGGCTCCTACGGGAGCCGGATCTCATCCCCGACCTCGATTGCGGGAAGGCTTCACCCGGACTCCTACGGGAGCCGGGCTCCGTCCTCGACTCCGACTGCTGATAAACTTCGTCCGGACTCCTAAGGGAGCTGGACTTCACCTCTGATTTTGATTGCAGGTGGACTTCGCCCGGGCTCCTACGGGAGCCAGACCTCGTCTCCAGCTCCAGCTGCGGGAAGGTTTCGCCCGGACTCCTATGGGAGCCGGGCTCCGTCCTCAACCCCGACTGCTGGTAAACTTCGTCCGAACTCCTAAGGGAGCCGGACTTCACCCCTGATTTTGATTGCAGGTGGACTTCGCCCGGGCTCCTACGGGAGCCAGACCTCGTCTCCAGCTCCAGCTGCGGGAAGGTTTCGCTCGGACTCCTACGGGAGCCGGGCTCTGTCCTCAACCCCGACTGCTGGTAAACTTCGTCCGGACTCCTAAGGGAGCCGGACTTCATCCCAGACTTTGATTGTAGGTAGACTCAGCCCGGACTCCTATGGGAGCCGGATCTCGTCTCCGACCTCGACTGCGGGAAGGCTTCACCCAGACTCCTACGGGAGCCAGGCTCTGTCCTCGACTCTGACTGCTGATAAACTTCGTCCGGACTCCTAAGGGAGCCGGACTTCACCCCTGACTTTGATTGTAGGTAGACTCAGTCCGGACTCCTATGGGAGCCGGATCTCGTCCCCGACCTCGACTGCTTCCGGCTTCGCCCAGACTCCTACGGGAGTCGGGCTCCGTCCTTGACCCCGACTGCTGGTGAACTTCGTCCGGACTCCTAAGGGAGCCGGACTTCACCCCTAATTTTGATTGCAGGTGGACTTCGCCCGGGCTCCTACGGGAGTCAGACCTCGTCTCCAGCTCCAGCTGCGGGAAGACTCCGTCTGGACTCCCGTGGGAGTTGGACCTCATCTCCGACTTCAATTGAAGGAAGACTTCGTCCGAACTCCTACGGGAGCCAGACTCCGGGCTCCTCTCAAACGGATAGCTAACCACCTCTCCCCGCCAGATACTCCAGCCGAGCTTCAGCCGACAGGCCTGCACTCCCTAGCGTGGCCGCAGTAACGGCCATGACTCTGCTCCAATTCTTGCGACGGATTCCGTGCGGCTCCATTACTCCCTGGCCAACGTTATGATGCCCACGATCCTGCTCCACTTCCTGCGACGGATACCGCGCGATTCTTCCATCCTCTGGCAAGTCGCGACAACGGACGCCGCTCCACTCCCCACGACAGACTTCACGTGGCATGTCCCGGTGATAGCCACAATTTCACTCCACTACTCTTCGCAACAAACTCCTCCTGACTCTGGGCGGCCCACTGCCAGACGGTTACAGACATCACTATCAGTCTGTTGCTCCCTCTGCCTATAAAAGGGGAACCCCAGATACGTTATTCTCTAAGCCCTCATTTTTACGTAGAAACTCTGCTAAAATTTTCGTTCGAGCACTCCATTCTTGTTGAGGCAGAGAACTGACTGAAGCGTCGGAGGGTCTTGCCAGAGCAACCCCACCTCCGGTTTAGACTTCTTTTGCAGGTCCCGGTGGCGACCGCGACCCCCACGACTCCAGCTTCTCCGGCGTAGGTGAATTTTTGCACCAACAGGATTGGCACTAGAGGAAGGGCTGTGTCTTCGCAGTACCCTTGTTCTTAAAGGAGCGCTCCACGGGACCGCCCCCGGGCATCTTTTCCGGCATCCTCTCCTCCTCCCTCCACTTGGTCTTTGCCCGATGCCTCCCCGTAAGGCGTCCACGCGACGATCCACGACCTCCGCGGCCAGATCTCAGGCTCCGGCCTCACCTCCAGTTTCCCAGCCTTCTTCTCCTCCTCCGGCAACGGCGGTTGGCGTGGAGCAATTTGACATGCTGGCACAGCAGGTCAGAGGCCTCACTGAAGCTGTGCAGGCCATACAGCAGCAGCAGCAGCCACAGGCATCGGTGTGCCTGGAAAGAGCATCACCGGAACACCAGAATCCGGCGGTAGGGCGGGCCACTTGGGCCAGCCGCCCTATCTTTCCCAGAAAGATGAATCCGAGGGTGGAGAGCCCTTAGTCGGATCACGACTCCACCCCTGGAAGATCTCTACCCCTATTCTGCCAGAGGACCCTCGAGACCCGTAGTCGAGAGGATTTCCTGAATCGGAGGCTCCAGGAGATGAACCGACGGATTGAAGAACTCCGCCATGCTCCCTCCGCTTATGGTGAGGATATTTGCACTGACCCTTCCTTTTCTCAAATGATCATGCAGGAACCAATCCCGCCAAACTTCAAACTCCCCCAGTTTGAAAGCTACGACGGGACTTCGGATCCGGTTGATCATCTGGAGGCCTTCCGGACGATGATGCTGCTTCATGGCGCATCCGACGCCATTCTATGCCGAGCCTTCCCATCCACCTTGAAGGGAGCGGCGAGAAATTGGTACTCGACGCTGAAGCCGGGTACCATTTTTTCCTTCGATCAGATGAGCCACCAATTTGTGGCCCATTTTGTCAGCAGCCGGCGCCCCCGGAAGGGTTCGGAGTCCCTCATCAATATCAAGCAGAGGGAGGGGGAGTCCATTCGAGCCTACATCAACCGTTTCAATGTCGCCGTGCTGGAGGTCCGGAACTTGGACCAGTCGGTAGCAATGGCCGCTCTGAAGGGCGGCCTTCAGAAAAATGACCTTTTGTTCTCCCTGGAGAAGAAGTACCCCAGAAATTTTGCTGATCTGTTGGCTCAGGCCGAAGGGTACGCCCGAGCGAAAGAAGCCTTCAAAATGAAAGATGAGGAAACTGCGAGAGAACGGCAGGCGGGAGACTCGAGTAAGCCCGCAGTCAAAAAAGGGCCGAGAGAAGCTCGACCACATTCTCGAACTCCTCTCGGGCACAAGCGTGTCCATACTCCTCCCCGGGTACGTAGGCAGAGAAGTCCGGACCGCGGAGTTCGGCGGGGTTCTCCACCGGAAAGATTCTGCAACTATGCCCCCCTCAATGCCTCGAAAACCCAGGTCCTGATGGAGGTCAGAGAGTAGCTCCCTAGGCCGAGAGGATGCGCACATACCCCGAGAAGCGCAATCCCAATAAGTTCTGCCTCTACCATCGCGACCACGGTCACGACATGGAGGAATGCATCCTGCTCCGAGACGAGATCGAGGAGCTCATCCGGCGAGGTCGACTCGATAGGTTCATTCGATGCCGGCCTGAGGGTAGAGAAGATCGGCCAAACGCCCTGCTGCAGCCCGAGCCGTCGAGGAGGGAAGAGCAACTCAGAGATCAACCTCCAATCGGGATCATCAACTCCATCGTCGGAGGATGCCAATGGGGAGCAGACCTTCCACGACCACGGGACTCGGAAAGCCTGTAAATGTATTACTAACGACTTTGCTTTGAATCAAAATTCCTTTCGACTTTGCATGTCTTTTCCTTTTGGCATGGACTTGTTACGACTGGGGATAACCCCTTCAAACAATTAAAATAAGGTCATGTTAGGAACAGGAGGAGAACCTCGTCCTAACATGAGCAAAATGAAAGTCCGATTATTTTAAGATCGGATCGGGGGAGAGGCCCATATAACGGCCCTTGAGTGCCCCCATGGTCATGTTAGGAACAGGAGGAGAATCTCGTCCTAACATGAGCAAAATGAAAGTCCGATTATTTTAAGATTGGATCGGGGGAGAGGCCCATATAACGGCCCTTGAGTGCCCCCTGGGCCATGTTGGGGACAGGAGGAGAACCTCGCCCTAACATAGGCAAAGTCAAAGGCCCGGTTCTTTTAGACCGGATGGGGGGAGAGGCCCTATAACGCCCTTATGCGCCCCCATAGCCATGTTAGGGACAGGAGGAGAACCTCGCCCTAACATGAGCAAAGTCAAAGGCCTGGTTTTTTTAGACCAGATGGGGGAGAGGCCCTACAACGCCCTTATGCGCCCCCACAGCCATGTTAGGGACGGGAGGAGAACCTCGCTCTAACATGAGCAAAGTCAAAGGCCCGATTCTTTTAGACCGGATGGGGGGAGAGGCCCTACAACGCCCTAATGTGCCCCCACAGCTATGTTAGGAACAGGAGAAAAATCTTGTCCTGACATGAGCAAAGTCGAAGATCCGATTCTTTTAGACCGGATGGGGAAAGAGGCCCTCGCAACGACCTTTATGTGCCCTCACAGCCCCGTTGGGAACAGAAGGAGAACCTCATCCTAACCTGAGCTGAGATCGACTACGTCAAGAATAGAAGGAGGATCTCGTCCTGACAATGACAAAAATCCGGTCACCCAATATGATCGGATAAAGAAAAAAATCTCCTCAATGGCACCTCTGCACCTCTACGCGACCCCGCGAAAAGCAAGGGGAGGACCCTCACTCAGAAAAGAGAAGAAAAATTAAAAAAGAAAGCGATGAACTACATCGGCAATAGATGAAAAATAAACTACACCAAAAATATAGGAAACTTCATCTCAACAAAGATGGGAGCTCCTACCGAGCATCTTCGATCTCTAAGAAGGCTCTCGACATAGGTTAAGAAAATAATGACTCCTCCAAGGTAATGCGAAGTTCAGACCACAAGCTCGAGCCTACGGCCATGGACGACAAGAAAAGCAAATCAACGTGGCGACGACTGGGCACCTCCGAATGACACCGACGTCGAACAAGTCAAGAGACAAAAGAAGTTCGACGGACGACGATTTAACGCAATACGTGGACGAGGTAACACGAAATCTCCTTTTCATTTTATTTCACAAAATATACACTACAAAGCCCAGCAGGCTAAAGGAAGAAAAGCAAAACAACAAGAACAAGACAAAACAACAAAAGAAAAAATATATACATGGGAAGACGGAAGGACAAAAAGAGTCCTAAGGGGACCCGGCTTCCTCCAACCTCGGATTTTCGGCTTCGATCCTCGCCAGGGAACCCCTTAAACGTTAGACTTCCGCTTCCAATTCTCTCTCTCTCATTAATATCTCCATGTATCTTTGATAAAATCGCTGGCTTTCGTTCTCCGCCTCTCGACACCTTTTTCTTAGGACCTCGGATTCTGCCTTCGTATCCTTGACGGCCTGCTGCTCGCATACCAGCTGGATCTTCAATTGCTGCAGCTCGGCCTTCCCCTCCCCAAGAGCGACGGATAGTTCTTTTGCGATCCTCCTCAGGGATTGGAGTTCGTCGGAATCCCGAGCGGAGGTAGTTTGAGCCCCCTCAGTTAGCTACCTTCGAAGGCGGGCAACCTCGTCGGTCGCCATCCGGAGCCTCCCCTTGTATTCATCCACCTGCTTGCGCCAGCCAGCCCGGTACGTATCGTAGCTCACCTCGGCACCTGGAGCTGCTGCTGGAGGTTGGAGACCTTCTTCAACCACTCCCGGTTGCTGTCGGCCCGAGTCAAAAGTCGGGATGAACTTCCCTCCAGCTGGCCAATCCTCTCCTGGGCAGCCGACAGTTCCACCTTAAGAGAATTGATCTTGGCAGCTTGGGCCCAAATTTGGTCGCTGGCACGCTTCTTGTGTTCCTCAAGCTCCTTCTCAAAGTTCGCCTTCCTCCGGCTATACTCCATGATCCCCTTCACGTGGAGATTCCGAAAGTGGGTGGCCTCCGCGGTGGCTTCAGAGTGGCTCTCCCTCAACCTGTGGAGTTCGCCTTCCATCTTCTTCGACCTCTTCATCAAATGAAGAACCTCCTCCTTCAAGCGCTGGATCGTGGACTTCAGCGGAATTCCCTGAGGTAAGGGAAGCGCTTCGGCAGGGCGCTGCCATCGGGAGGTCAGTGCGTTAAGGTGCAGCTCATTACAAAAAAAAGAAAGAAAGAAAAAGAAGAGAAGAAAAGTCCCCCACAAGGAGGAGACCAATTTTATTGACTGAACGTTTCTTGAAGACAAAAGAAAGAAGAAAAATGGCAATAAAGGAAGAATACAAGGTTAGAGGTCTCGGACCTCTAGATCAACAGGGGGACTCGGCACCTCTGGGGGGTGGACCGCGGTGGCTGCAACGGCGGTGGAGGGTCCGGCTTCATCCTCGGACGCCTCGTCCAAGAAGCTGAGGTCGAGCTCGAAGAATTTCACGACCATCTTCTCCTGGCAGACCTCGAACCCTTTATTGAATGCGGCTTGGCCGAACTCAACCTTCAACTTCTTCATTTCGGTGGAAGCCTTGAACTCCTCCACCGCTTGACCCCTGGCCTCCGAGACCAGGGTCGGAATCTGTTCCGCCATGTTGGCAACCTCGACCTCCGCCCTCCTCACCATCTCCTCCAGGTCGGCCTTCTGTTCCGTCGAGGTCTGTCTCTCTCTCTCAAGCACCTCTCAGAGACCGGCCACCTCGAGGGCCATTTCCTAAAGGCGGGCAGCCTCGACCTACTGACCTTCCACCACCTTGTTTGTCGTCTCGATGTTGGCGAAGAGTTGGTACCCGAGCTGCAAGGATGACCGGAGGGTCAGAATGGGAGCTGAGAAGTTAATTAAATGAAGAAGTGAAAGGAAGAAAGGAAGATGAATCTGCTTACCTCGAGGAAGGCCCCCAGCGAGTCCCAGACTCGTTGTGTAGGATCGACGTGGACGATCCTCTGGATGACTTCGGGCAGTGAGCACCCGTCTACCAGCTTTTTTATTAGATCCCTGTCACTGAAGGGATCATCCCCCTGCTCCTCTCCAGAGCCGCGAGATTCTTCAATGGCAGCCCGACGACTGCCGACCCTACGGGCCAAGGTCTTCCTCCTCTTCCTCCTCTCACCCCCTGGCACCTCCTCAGGATGGATCTTCGAAGCAGGGACCTCAGTAGGAGAACTCAAACCCCTCGGGGAAGCTCGGGCGGCGGGACGCTCAGTGTTTGCAAGGATGTTGGCGGCTGAGGTCGCTTGGGCGTGCGCGGCCGAACTTGTCCCCTCCACTCTGGTCCTCTTTGCCGGCCCGGAGGCCGCGGCACCCTTTCTTTTGAGAGCCTTCAGGCCCCTGGCAAGCATCTGTGCTTCTTCGGCGTCTATGCCTAAAAAAAAAAAAAAGTAGAAGGAAAGAGAAAAGAAAAGAGAAAGAGGGTGTGAAAAAGAAGAAAAGAAGAGAAGTAGGAGAAAGAGAGGAAAGGAAAGGAAAGGAAAAGAAAGAAAAAAAAGGAGAGATAAAATACTGGCGGGATCCAGGGGGCTCACACCGATGTTGAACAGAAACTGCTCCTTCAGGAGGTTGGGGAGAGAAAGAGTTAGATATTTGAGGAGTTTCTGGGAGGCTTGATGGTCGTCCCCCCCCAGGCTGGGCGCCCGACGGACGGAGTCCCTCAGGGAGCCCCAAAGGGGCAGCTCTAGCCTCAAGGTCGGGCATCGAACATAAAGAAACGTTTCCTTCCAGTTATGGATAGAAGAAGGGGCACCTTTCAGCAATCCCTTTCTATCGAACTGTGGAGAGAAGTACCACCAATCCTTCGCCGTGGGATGACGCTTGAAGGTGTAGAAGTATCTAAACAAGGAAAGGGTGGGCTGGACTTTGACTACATGACAAAGAGAGAGGAACCCTATCAAAAACCCAAAGGAGTTCGATGCAACCGAAGCCAGAGAAATGTCTAGAAATCGAAAAAGAGCAATGACAAAAGACGGAAGAGGAAGCCGGAGTCTGGCACGGAAGGCCTCCTGGTACAGACAGAAGCAGCCAGGGGGAGGGGTACTAGCCCGGTCGGACGGGCCAGGAAGTTTCAGTTCGTACTCCGGAGGAACCCCATACTGAACTCTTATCAGTTGGAGTTCGTCTGGAGTAAGAGAACAAGGAATGACGTCTGGTGCAAAAATCGGACGAGGTTCAGCTCTACCTACCGGTTCATCTACCGCTTGAGGACTCTGGGAGACCGAGACAGACGAACTCCTAGAGCCGCTAGAAGAAGAAGCCCTGGAAGACATCTAGAATCACACGAAGACCACTTACAGAGGCGAAATCCCTAAAAATCGAAGAAAATCACGGACAAGGTCTCGGGGGACTGATGTGCAGAGCAAGAGGAAGAAAGATCGAACGGCAAAAGGAAGAACAAAAAGAGGAAGGAGTTCCAAGACTAACATAGGCATTTTGGAGAGGTGCGAAGGTGCGGAAATGGGGATGGCTTGAGGGATGCCTAAGGCTGGAAAGGGCGCTGAGAAAAATTGAAGTTCTCAGAGAGAAGAAGGGCGCCAGAACGAGACCGTCGGATAGAGCGGGACTCTTGGAGGAGGAGTGCGGGTTTAAATAGGCCTTGAGATCCGGCATAACGATGATTGCGAATCCCCTCTAACTGGTCTCTTTTCGCCGCGTGTCCCACTCACCACAGCGGGCGGTTAAAAAATGGCAAACGGCTGACAGTGCCTTTATTGCACCATGCCTTGAGCACCGTTCCGCTGCAGGTTCCAAAAGAGCCTCTTCGGATCGCCTCGATTTGAAAAGACTCCAGTGCACGTGCATTAAATGCCAAAATATCTGAGGATGATTGCGCGCGGACATCAAGGGAGCAACTTCGGCTGTGACAATCTTTTTGTACTTCCTTCATTCGAAATTCGAACTCGAAAGTAGGGAGACTGGTGTTGGGTATAAAATATCCTCAGCCGAAGTTCTTAACAGGATTGACCCTCCTAGGACTCCTCCAGCTTTCGACCGCAGATGGTATCTCTCCGGACTTCTCCAACAGTCGAATTCCCACAGTGCTGACTGAATTTCCCCGACGGATGAACTCCCACTGCACCACCCGAGCTCCTTCAACATGAGTTCCCCCAGTTATCTATTAAGCCACCCCAAGTGCTCACTAAGCTCCGCCGCCAGCTGACTTTCTACGACTATCAGCTGTCCCTTCCAGACTTCTTCCAGCCAGGTTCAACTCCAATTCGGACTACCCTGGACTTCGTCAACGGCTGAACTTCTCCGACGATAGATTCCTACAACTACCAGATTTCGTCCGGACTCCTACAGGAGTCGGACCTCGTTCCCAACTCCGGCTGCAGGTGGACTTCACCCGGACTCCTACGGGAGCCTGGCTCCGCCCACGACTTCACTTACAGGTAAACTTCGTCCGGACTCCTACGGGAGCCGGACTTCACCCACAACTCCAATTGCAGAAAGATTCAGTCCGGACTCCTACGAGAACCGGATCTCATCCTCGACCTCGACGGTGGGAAGGCTTCGCCCGGACTCCTACGGGAGCCGGGCTCCGTCCTCGACTCCGACCGCTGGTAAACTTCGTCCGGACTCCTAAGGGAGCCGGACTTCACCCCTGACTTTGATTGCAAGTAGACTCAGCCCGGACTCCTACGGGAGCCGGATCTCATCTCCGATCTCGACTGCGGGAAGGCTTCGCTTGGACTCCTACGGGAGTCGGGCTCCGTCCTCGACTCCGACTGTTGGTGAACTTCGTCCGAACTCCTAAGGGAGCTGGACTTCATCCTTGACTTTGATTGCAGGTAGACTCAGCCCGGACTCCTACGGGAGTCGGATCTCATCCTCGACCTCGACTGCGGGAAGGCTTCACCCGGACTCCTACGGGAGCCGGGCTCCATCCTCGACTCCGACTGCTGATAAACTTCATTTGGACTCCTAAGGGAGCCGGACTTCACCCTTGATTTTGATTGCAGGTGGACTTCGCCCGGGCTCCTACGGGAGCCAAACCTCGTCTCCAGCTCCAGCTGCGGGAAGGTTTCGCCCGGACTCCTACGGGAGCCGGGCTCCGTCCTCAACCCCGACTGCTGGTAAACTTCGTCCGGATTCCTAAGGGAGCCGGACTTCACCCCTGATTTTGATTGCAGGTGGACTTCTCTCGGGCTCCTATGGGAGCCAGACCTCGTCTCCAGCTCCAGCTGCGGGAAGGTTTCACCCAGACTCCTATGGGAGCCGGGCTCCATCCTCAACCCCGACTGCTGGTAAACTTCGTCCGTACTCCTAAGGGAGCCGGACTTCATCCCAGACTTTGATTGCAGGTAGACTCAGCCCGGACTCCTACGGGAGCCGGATCTCATCCCCGACCTCGACTGCGGGAAGGCTTCACCCAGACTCCTACGGGAGTCGGGCTCCGTCCTTGACTCCGACTGCTGATAAACTTCGTCCGGACTCATAAGGGAGCCGGACTTCACCCCTGACTTTGATTGCAGGTAGACTCAGCCCGGACTCCTACGGGAGCCGGATCTCATCCCCGACCTCGACTGCGCGAAGGCTTCGCCAGGACTCCTATGGGAGCCGGGCTCCGTCCTCGACCCCGACTGCTGGTGAACTTCATCCGGACTCCTACGGGAGCTGGATCTCGTCCCCGACCTCGACTGCGGGAAGGCTTCACCCGGACTCCTATGGGAGCCGGGCTCCATCCTCGACTCCGACTGCTGGTGAACTTCGTCCGGACTCCTAAGGGAGCCGGACTTCATCCCTGACTTTGATTGCAGGTAGACTCAACCTGGGCTCCTACGGGAGCCGGATCTCATCCCCGACCTCAACTGCGGGAAGGCTTCACCTGGACTCCTACGGGAGCCGGGCTCCGTCCTCGACTCCGACTGCTGATAAACTTCGTCCGGACTCCTAAGGGAGTCGGACTTCACCCCTGATTTTGATTGCAGGTGGACTTCGTCCGAGCTCCTACGGGAGCCAGACCTCGTCTCCAGCTCCAGCTGTGGGAAGGTTTCGCCCGGACTCCTACGGGAGCCGGGCTCCATCCTCAACCCCGACTGCTCGTAAACTTCATCCGGACTCCTAAGGGAGCCAGACTTCACCCCTGATTTTGATTGCAGGTGGACTTCGCCCGGGCTCCTATGGGAGCTAGACCTCGTCTCCAGCTCTAGCTGCGGGAAGGTTTCGCCCGGACTCCTACGGGAGCCGAACTCCATCCTCAACCCCGACTGCTGGTAAACTTCGTCCGGACTCCTAAGGGAGCCAGACCTCATCCCAGACTTTGATTGCAGGTAGACTTAGCCCGGACTCCTACGGGAGCCGGATCTCATCCCCGACCTCGACTGCGGGAAGGCTTCACCCGGACTCCTACGGGAGTCGGGCTCCGTCCTCGACTCCGACTGCTGATAAACTTCGTCCGGACTCATAAGGGAGCCGGACTTCACCCCTGACTTTGATTGCAGGTAGACTCAGCCCGGACTCCTACGGGAGCCGGATCTCATCCCCGACCTCGACTGCGCGAAGGCTTCGCCCAGACTCCTATGGGAGCCGGGCTCCATCCTCGACCCCGACTACTGGTGAACTTCGTCCGGACTCCTAAGGGAGCCGGACTTCACCCCTGATTTTGATTGCAGGTGGACTTCGCCCGAGCTCCTACGGGAGCCAGACCTCGTCTCCAGCTCCAGCTGTGGGAAGACTCCGTCTGGACTCCCGTGGGAGCCGGACCTCATCCCCGACTTCAACTGAAGGAAGACTTCGTCCGAACTCCTACGGGAGCCAGACTCCGAGCTCCTCTCAAATGGGTAGCTAACCACCTCTCCCCGCCAGACACTCTAACCGAGCTTCAGCCAACAGGCCTGCACTCCCTGGCGTGGCCGCAGTAACGACCACGACTCTGCTCCACTTCCTGCGATGGATTTCGCACGGCTCCATTACTCCCTGGCCAACCGTTATGATGCCCACGATCCTGCTCCACTTCTTGCAATGGATACCACACGATTCTTCCATCCTCTGGCAAGTCGCAACAACGGACGCCGCTCCACTCCCCACGACAGACTCCACGTGGCATGTCCCGGTGATAGCCATGATTCCACTCCACTACTCTTCGCAACAAACTCCTCCTGACTCTGGGTGGCCCACTGCCAGACGGTTACAGACATCGCTATCAGTCTGTTACCCCCTCCGTCTATAAAAGGGGAATCCCAGATACGTTATTCTCTAAGCTTTTATTTTTACCTAGAAACTCTGCTAAAATTTTCGTTCGAGCACTCCATTCTTGTTGAGGCAGAGAACTGACTTGAGTGTCGGAGGGTCTTGCCGGAGCAACCCCACCTCCAGTTTTGACTTCTTTTGCAGGTCCCGACGGCGACCGCGACCCCCACGACTCCAGCTTCTCCGATGCAGGTGGATTTTTGCACCAACACATGCAATATGTTATGATGGTTACCATGAGTACCTTGGATTAGCGTGCTAAACGTAGAATATCTCAGATCTTCCGATTATCATTGGGACAGCTGATCCAAGAGCAGAATTGAGGTATGTAGAACCATATGCATAGTCGAATTGCTTGCATCAGATCTGTCGCACGGTCTGTCCGGCACGTAGATTACCCCCGTTGTCTTGACAGGTCAATACCTTAGTGCGTAGGTTGCTCTTATTATCATAGCCGGGTCACCTCCTGACATACACGATAGCTGTCCGTTCCGAGTGGTTAGACTCAGACGCAACCAACTCTCCTATTCTCATGAAAGCGATTGAGGGTTGAAATGTGCCGTTCGTTATAGCATATCCTGCAATCTTGGGATTGCACAATCCACAACTGTGTGATCAGCTGTTCGACAGCATTTCATATAAACAACCAAAGCCCTGAGGACCAAGGTAAGTAAAATAATCCCTCTAAGAGAACTTGTTGCTATTTTTTTATTCTCTGAATCTGACGAGCATCGGAGGGTCCTTGTCGGAGTGAAACCTCCGCTTTAGACTTGCTTTGCAGGTCGCTCTAGCATCAGTATCCCTACGCAAGGCTCATTCGCCCTCTCTCTGACCTCGACTGAATCGAGCAGTAATGGATAGAGGAAGGGCGTAATCTTCATTATATCTCCAAAACGAGCATCATTTTGGCTCTCCAACACCGCCGTCTCTAGTCGGACGGAGAGCCAAGCCAATAGTCGGGCATAGCAACCGATGATCGAGACTCTTTTGCTAGCCCAGTCGACACTGATCACGACGGATCAATTCAACTTGCTTTTCCAGCAGGTCCAAAACTTGACGGCCGCTGTTCAAGCGATCTAGACTATTCTTACACCTCCCCCAATGGCATAGTAGCTTACTCAGGCTGCCCCTGCACCCCATCAGTGGTGCAACCGGTGATTATCTCGACTGCATCGGTGCTTCCTACCGTGGCACCTTCACCAAATTCAGCTCCACACTCAGCTCCTCAGCTGCCACTACAACCAGAGCCGCATGTGCCTCTTTAGAGTTTGGAGAGGAGGCTGATCTGTCAGAGCCATCCTAGGGCCCAGCAGCCGGCCAGACGATGATTTCTTAGTCCATGATTGGGGGCATAATTCAACTCCTGGTCGCCATTCTCCGTAGCATTCTGAAGCATGCACCATTCGAGATATCGATATCAAAAGGTGGTTTCAGGCGCTTGACAAGCAGATTAAAAAAAAAGATTGAGAATGCTCTCAATAATAATCACTATTCGGTGCAGCCCTATGAGGGACTTAATAGTGAGCCACCCTTGCATCGAGGATAGTGCAGGAGCCACTCCTTTGGCACTTCAAGCTGCCCCAGCTAGAGGTTTATGATGGGATTGTCGACCTCGTCGACCATGTGGAGACTTTCAAGGCAGCGATGCTCCTCCAGGGACTATCCAATGCTATCTTCTATCGAGTGTTTCCTCCTACCCTCAAGGAGGCCATCTGACAGTGGTATTCGAGTTTGAAGCCGACATCCATCCACTCTTTTGAAGAGTTGTGTCGGACATTCGTCGGCTATTTTGTGAAGCGAAAATTTAGTGCAGGGGCAAAATGGTAATTTTAAAACTTTTTCAAAATTACTATTTTACAGCGAAATTATTAATTAATCTCATTAATTAATACTAATTAACCCTACACTAGGATCTAAATATGATACAACAGTATGCATTTAAATTTGAAATTCAAATTTGAATCAGTAAACGTTTTACAGTACTGTGTTCAGAACACATCACCTTTTGTGGATAGTCGATCACCACAATCTGATCACCGTCGGAGGGCTCTGATCGTCATGTCGCAGCCACCCAACTGTCTGACCTCTGCGGATCGTCCACACGAAGCTCCCGTCTGATCAGCTCCTCACGAATGCTAGTTCGTGATTTCACCCTTTTGATGGCAGATGTTGATCGAACTCCTTCGATCGATGTGTGCCGACTTCTCGAATACTCTAGATTGTCTGCACAGTTACTTGAGAGGCTGATGGATCTATCTCTGAAATTTAGTGGACTCACGACACTCGTGGCATACCAATCTCACTTCCCGAACTCTAGGTAGAAACCCTAGGGTACACACCAAAAACCCTGCGCCCAATTTTCTCTCTTTTCTTTCTTTTTCTCTCGAAAGGTTTTGGACCTTCACCTTACGCAGAAGCCTTCCTCACGCCCCAAAGTTTCTCTCCTAATTTTTCTACGCACGTCCCACCTTTCTCCTCTTTTTAAAACAACATCGAACGTGTCTTATCCGCGTGAGAGGATAAAGACAAGTGGTTACACATTTGAATTCAAATCAAATTTGAATTCAAACGAAAACCAACTTATCCCTATCCTTTTGGGCGTGAGAAGAGAAGGGGCGTGGCTCTTTGTGCGTGAAAAAGTTTCATGAGAAACCTTTTCTCGTGTAAGTAATGTGACGCACAAAATGGATAAGGATGAAAGGGCAAGTGATAAGTTATCCATTCAAATTCAAACATGCTTTGAATTTGAATGGCTAACTAATTATTTTATCCATCCATATGGCGCACAAATGAGGACGTGGGGAAGGGTTTTGCGTGAGAAAAATTTCACGAGAAGTTTCTTCTCGTGAATTCAAATGGGTGCAAGGAAGTTGGGTGACGCAGAGAATTTAAAACAAGGTGGTTTGATTCAAATTGAGCCAACCTAGTTTAAAATAGGTTGAGCACAATTAGACCAAATTAAACCCAACATAATTAGGCTTAATTAGGTTTAATAAAATCCTAATCAAATCAGGAATTAACTAAACCTAACCCCTGATCAAATCAGGGACTAAACCACCTTAGCGATTAGGTCAACATTTAACCTAATCGGGTCAATCCAAACTGAATCCAATTCAATTGGACTTGAACCAAAAATAATTACTCAATCAAATTGAGTTAATTAGTGATTAAATCACTAATTAAACCTCTCATAAATGTTGAGTCCAAATCCGATGGGCAATCAGGCATCAGAGACCATCGATATGAAACCCTGATCAAAGAGTTCAAATTTCAAATTCAAAATTTGAAATTCAAAATTTTGACCCCGGTACCCAAAATATGTGAAACTCATGATTAGAGAATCCTAATTCTCAATCATAGAGTCCCAGATAGATAAGACTCATAATCAGCCATCAGATCAGAAAGGAACCTCTAATGTGTGTGACCCCGCAGGTTCGAACCTAAGCCGGTAGCACAGGAACCAATTTCTGTACTAATCGAAGTGACCATCTAGCAATGGTACCCGACGACCGGATAGGTCGAATAATCGCAATCGCAACATTCAGAACCTACGCGAATATGGTTACCATATAATTCATCCTTTTTGACCCCTGTGTTTAGGATGACTCAGGGTTAAACTGTCAACCCTGATGATATCATCCGAATCGTGCTCAACTCAATTAGTCCTGTGACTCCTCACTAGGACTACCCTGGCCAAGGTTTTGCTAAATTGAAACACGACTGTACACAGCTCCTAAACTGGAGTGGTCAATCCCATCTTGACACACGCACCGACAAGTCAAGTACTTGACTACACCCAGCAACCTTCCGTCACTGAATTAGAAATTCAGGTAGTCCAGTGCCTAAGTGCAGTGAGTTGCTTGCAAGTCACCGTGGCGGTCTCAGGTCGGAGGGACATTTATACCCATATCCCATCGGAGCAAATCTTGACAGCAGAAATAGCTCCGGAGTTGGTCACGTTCAGTGCAGATGTACCATTACATCTCACCTGTATGCCATACCAGTATCTCCACACTCTTTGGTTATGAGGATGTTGCCCAGCTATGCAACCCAAGAGGGGGGGTGAATTGGGTTTCTAAAAATTTTAAACCCAACAAATAACTTATGAAGAACAAAACAATGGCTTTAAATCAATATTAATTACCTAAAGTAGTATTGCAAGGATATAATAAAGAAATAAGATAAAGCGATAAAGCACACCACAAACACAAGGATTTATAGTGGTTCGGTGCTAACCTTGCACCTACATCCACTCCCCAAGATCCCACTTGGGAATTTCAATCCACTATCCTTTGTATTCAACCCGAATACAAAACGTCGGAAACTCCGACACTAGCTATCCCAAGCTAGAATACAAGACGTCGGAAACTCCGACCCTAGCTATCCCAAGCTAGAACACTTGTTTTTCGGGTATAAGCAAACCCAAAACACTCCGATTTCAGGTTCGGATCAACCTTTCCTTGTTTTGGAAATCCTCCAAAAACAAGAGCAAAAACTCACAAAGAGTAAGAATATTTAGAGCACAGATGAATACAATAACAGCTCCTTAAATGAGCAAATATAACAATAAAAGCTTTACTCAAATGAAGAACCCCTTTTTCAGATTTTCTCAAGATGAATGAATGGTTGAACGCTTGAGAAGAGGTTGATTGTTGATTGAAGATCTCTTGAAAGCTTTGAGCGATCTCTAGATCAAGGTTGAAACGATAGGCGTGAAGAATTCTCTCCTTGATAGATCTTCCTTTTCTCTTTCACAATCTCTCTGGTATATTGTGGATCCTCTCTCTTTTTCTCTATGGATATTTCATTGATCTCAGGCTTTTTCTTGCAAATTTTGGATCCTCTCTTCTGTTCTTCTCTTTTTCCTCTCTTTCTCTTCTTATTTGATTTCACGTTTTATCCGCTATTTAATCTGCAATTTCTTTCATCAAATTAAGCATTTTGTAGCATTAGAAGCAAGAGAAAATAATTTAGGCAGATAAAGAGCCGTTAGCGGATTTTTAGGAAGCATAAATGGCAATTAAAATGGGCAAAAAAATAGCCGTTGCTGACATTTCCCGTCGCAGGGGTCGACTCATGAGTCGACTCATGCTTCAGGGGTCGACTCATGAGTCGACCTCTGTTGCAAAAATCAGAGAATGCTTTTCTGGAATTTCTTGGCTCAAATTAGCAGGGGTCGACTCATGAGTCGACTCATGCCTTGTGGGTCGACTCATGAGTCGACTCACAGGTCGTGCCAAGCCAGAAAACTAGCGTGCCAAGGAGAATTTTTGCGTGCCAATCAGCTCACAGTGCCATGAGTTGACTCATGAGTCGACTCATGTACTTCAAACCTTCATAACTTCAAAAATATAAGTCCAAACACAATGAAATTTTCACCAATAGATTTCAAATCATTTGTTCTACCAAATGGTACTATCAAATCAGGATTTTAGTGAAATTATGATTTTGCCCTTGAAGAGCATAAGGACTTTTTCATTTTAAAATTTTGTATCCCTTCAATCTGCTTTGTAATCATCAAAATCAATCTAGGAGCAACAATCTCCCCCTTTTTGATGATGACAAAATATATGAACAAAAATATTTATGTTAATGCATTAATTTCAAAAGAATCCATTATAGGTGTATATGCTTGAAAAGAGTATGATTCTTTTGGCATGTAATATAAATGCAAAAATAGTTTGTCCATTTTCTTAAAGATTTGAAAAGGGTATTAGATCATTTTGAGTTCAAGATATATCAGAGCAAGAGAAGATAAATAACTTTTTCTATGTATCAGAGCAAAAATAATTTTTACAATGATATCAGAAAAGATTTTATAATGTATCAGAGCAAGAAAATTTTTAATGTATCAGAGAAAATTTCATACAGTATCAGAGCAAATGTTATAATATATTAGAGAAACCTTCACACTGTATCGGATCAATTGTTATCATGTATCAGATCAAGTTGAAAGAAATTGTAGGATGTATCAGAGTAAAACAAATTTCTTATTGATGTATCAAGGTGAGTAAAATTTCAAAAGCAAGTTTGAATATCAGAGCTTATATATAAAAAAAATACTTATTTGCATTGTACTCATGATTTTGCTTTTGATGGATAACTTTTTGTTAAAGTTCTGTCTGATACCAAATTTTGATACCAAAATTTCTCAAAGTTTTGTTTAATCTTTCAATCCTTGTTTTTGTCTAATTTCTCCAATATTTGTTTATTTCTTCAATATTTTCTTCAATATTTGTTTTAATTTAATTTCTCCCCCTTTTTCTCATAATTTAGGGTTTTGCTTTTTGTCTAATTTCAATTTTTGTTTAATTTTAATTTCTCCCCCTTTTTGACATCATCAAACATAGTTAACTCTTCCTTTTCTTTTTCTGAAATATTCTTTAATTTCTTCCTCTTTAGAGTTTTTCACAAATATTTGCTCCCCCTTAATATAGCAATTATCAACAGCAAACAACAACAAGGAGAAGATAATATTTCAACAGATGTATCGGAGATTGAAATATAACCAAAATATAATCATTACAAAGATATAGGTAAAAGATGATTCCATTAATATCATAATTGTTTCAATACATAAAAGTCAACCAGCTAAATGTCAATACATGGCCCCAAGGTATAGATCCTAGAACAAGATACTAACTCCTAAGATCTAGATAAGTCAATGATCAGAGTCATCAGATATAGGGTGAGGAGATGATGGATCAGAAGTGCGTCCTCTACCCCGTCTGCCTCTGCCACGAGTGGAGGTGATGGCACGAGCAGGAGAACGAGATGAACTAGGTGGCTGAGAATGCTGAGATGCTAGGGCTGATACCATGAGTCTGATAGAATCAAGGACGTTCAGTGCTCTGGAAACAGATTGAAGTAGAGCAGTGAACTGGGTGGTAGCATGCTCACTCGATCCTCTGATCTCTTTCCTCAGTAGCTCATATCCACCTTCTAATGCTCCTCTGAGCCTTCCAGCCTCTGCAGTGAGGTCTGTGACCTCAATAGTAGACTCCTGTGGCTGGGGATGGGCCAATGCAAGAACTTGCCCCTGCAAGTCAAGAACTCTGCCAGTAAGTCTCCAGACTGTATCCTCAAGCTGCTGTATCCTGACGGACTGATCTGAAATCATCTGAAATACAGTGGAGATGTGGGGAGTAATGGTCTGATCAGAAGAAGTAGCTTCAGGTGCAAAAGAAGTACTACTCCACTGGCTAGACAACAAAGAAGCCACACGCTGAGATATATGCTCGATCTGATCATCAGCCAGTCTGAACTCTGAAGGAGGTGCTCTGCTCTTTGGCTGATACACTGGTGTGGGCATCCTAGTAAACTCAGAAGGGCCAGCCTCAGTATCAGGAATGAACTGGGTATCTGGTGAAGCTGCCCTGAAATCATGTACAGGAGAAGATGGACCTTCTTCTTCTACTCTGCCTTCAGTTCTGTCTTCAGCTCTTTCCTCAGCTCTCTCCTCAGCTCTTTCTTCAGAGCCTTGATCCAACCACCAACAGTCTTTGTAATTCCCATTCGGTGCAGGCTGTGTTGGTTGAAAGTGTCCACATGTGAGAGCTTGGTAGGTGTCTCCCCCTCACAGCTAACTCCAAACCTCCTAAATACTCTAGTAAGGGCCATACCATAAGGCAAATGTGCCTTGGATCTGTTCAAAGTTTCTCTCATGGCCTCTATCATAAGTGTAGGGAGGTTTAGGGGGGTCTGAGTGATGATATGAAACATGACACATACATCTCTGCCAGATAGTAAGTCATGTCTACCACTCCTAGGAAAGAATAGTTTTGTCACAATCTGATGCAGGACCCTCATCTCAATGGACAGTAGCTTTGCTTCCAATTGTTTAAACTTCCTGAAAAATCTTCTCCTAAGATAATTCTGATCCCTTCTTCTTTAATTGGGAGTTCCATATATGAGTATCCTTCACTAGGCAACTGAAGTATCTCTCCCAATATCCTAGAATCCAAACAGATGTCAATCCCCTTTACAGTTGAAGTCACAGATCCGTTTCCATAATTTAGGTTCTGGTAGAACTCTCTGACTAGATCAACAAAGGTGACTTCCTTAAGAGAGCAATAAAGTTCCATCCTTGATTTTTGATCTTGGTAGCAAAAGTAAAGCCTTCTTTCTCAAAGAACCGAAAATCTATATTTTTCCCGATTTCTACTTTTCTATCAGAAAGAAGATTTACACTGGGGCTTATGGAAGATTGAGAGGGACCTTGAGCAGGTACTGAAACTGGATTGGAACAGTGGAAGACTGAGCATGCCTTTTCTTTCGGACAATTTCCTCAGGCTCTCGGATTGATTTTCTCCTTTTGGAAGTTTCATCTTTGGAGCCATATCCAATAAGGTAGCAGACAAGAAGACTTGAATTTAGTGGAGGAGGGATCACAAAAGAGTAAAGAAGAATTTTGGTGGAGAAAAGAAGTAGATTTTGAATGAACGGTGAAGTTCTAGGGCACGTTCCACCCGTGCCTATCACTGCGAGAAAGCACAGAAAAATCCTATTCAAGGAGGCGATTTTTGATGGAGAGGAGGAGGGAGAATTGCCTCAAATTGATCCTTGGATTTGGAGCAAAATAAAGTTGGAGAGGACGGCTTTCGGAAGAAGAACGATGAGAAGATGAGTCGTCTCACAAACAGGGTTTCCCGTTTAAAAAAATGAACCCGATGGAAGTTGGTGGGATTTACAAGTTTGCCATTGAGTCGACTCATGGGGTCGACTCATGAAGTTCAGAAAATCAAGAAAAATACAAATAAATTCCAGAAAAATTCAAAATTTTGGGAGAAGGAATTTTGCTCAATGATAAGTTTTTAGAGTAATAAACTGAGCTTTTGGAACCAGGATAGATGTTGAAAATTGAGCTCTAAGAGTTTTTGATATCTATTCTTTGGAAATTGAGAAATTTCAGACAAATGGATCTAGAATTCCTAGATTTCTCTTAATTTCACAGAATCTTTCCTCACTAAGGGCCTTTGTAAAGATATCAGCTAATTGATTTTCAGTGCAAATATATTCAAGAATTATATTTTTATTTTGAACATGTTCTCTTATAAAATGATGTCTTATTTCAATATGTTTGGATCTTGAGTGTTGTATTGGATTTTTAGATAGATTTATGGCACTTGTATTATCACATTTTATTGGAGTTTCATTAAGTTTGATTCCAAAATCTTCGAGTTGTTGCTTAATCCACAAGATTTGAGCACAACAACTTCCGGCTGAATGTATTCGGCCTCAGCCGTAGACAGTGCCACCGAATTTTATTTCTTGCTAAACCATGAGATTAGGTTAACTCCAAGAAATTGGCAAGTTTCACTTGTGCTTTTTCTATCTAATTTACATCCAGCAAAATCAGCATCAGAATATCCTAACAAATTAATTTGTGAGTCCTTAGAGTACCATAACCCTATAGTTTGTGTACCATTTAAGTATCTAAGGATTCTTTTAACAGCATTCAAATGAGATTCCTTAGGATTAGATTGATATCTTGCACATAAGCAAACACTAAACATGATATCAGGCCTACTTGCAGTTAGATATAATAATGAGCCAATCATACCTCTGTAGTATTTTAAGTCTACGCTTTTACCTTCATCATCCTTGTCAAGCTTACTTGAGGGACTCATTGGTGTGCCAATAGGTTTGCAGTTCTCCATTCCAAATCTTTTGAGTAGTTTCTTGGTGTACTTGCTTTGGGTGATGGAGATTCCTCTTTTGATTGTTTGATTTGGAGTCCGAGAAAGAAAGTGAGTTCTCCCATCATGCTCATCTCGAACTCTCCCTGCATAAGCTTAGCAAAGTCTTGACAAAGGGATTCATTAGTAGACCCAAAAATTATGTCATCAACATAAATTTGTATAATTAGCATATCATTTTGTTTCTTCTAATAAATAGGGTTGTGTCTACATTGCCTCTTGAGAAACCATTATTTAGTAGAAATTTGCTTAGCCTTTCATACCATGCTCTAGGTGCTTGTTTTAGCCATATAAAGCTTTATTTAATCTAAAGACATGATTGGGAAAAGCATGATTTTCAAATCCAGGGGTTGTTCTACATATACTTCTTCAGAAATATATCTATTTAAAAATGCACTTTTAACATCCATTTGAAATAGTTTGAATTTCATAAAGCAAGCATAAGCAAGTAGAAGTCTAATGGCTTCTAATCTAGCAACAGGTGCAAAGGTTTCATCAAAATCAATTCCTTCTTCTTGATTATATCCCTTAGCAACCAGTCTTGCTTTATTTCTAATTACATTTCCATGCTCATCTAACTTGTTTCTAAAGACCCATTTTGTGCCAATTATTGAATAATCTTTAGGTCTTTTCACTAAGGTCCAAACATTATTTCTTTCAAATTGACTGAGTTCTTCTTGCAAGCATTAATCCAGTTATGATCATTTTCAGCTTCTTCAAAAGTTTTAGGTTCAAGTTGAGATACAAAAGCACAATGATTAAGTACATCTCTAAGTGAAGAACGTGTTTTTACCCCATGCATAGGATTACCGATAATTAATTCTTAGGGTGGTTGTGAACATACCTCCATTCCTTGGGTAAGTCATTGTACCTTGAGGTTGTTCTTGAATTTCTTCACCTTTCTCATTTTGTTCATCTTCTTGATCCTTGTCTTCTGGAGTTGCTGAATCTTTCAGAGTGATCTCCTTCATACCTTCTATTAGTGGATCTGCATCATCAACACCCTCATTCTTCCTTGAAGGAGATCGTTAGATTCATCAAAGACAACATGTATGGCTCCTCAACTACTAAGGTTCTTTTGTTGAACACTCTAAATGCTTTACTAGTGGAGGAGTAACCTAGAAGGATTGCTTCATCTGATTTTGCATCAAATTTATCAAGTTTTTCTTTGCCATTATTTAATACAAAACATCGGCAACCAAAAATATGAAAATAGCAATATTTGGTTTTCTTCCTTTCCAAAGTTCATAGGGGGTTTTCTTTAAAATTGTCTTATTAAAGCACGATTTAAAATGTAACATGCTGTGTTAATAGCTTCCGCCCAAAAATATTTTGGAAGGTTGCTTTCACAGAGCATGGTACGGGCCATTTCTTCTAAGGTTCTATTTTTCCTTTCAACTACCCCATTCTGTTGGGGTGTCCTAGGAGCAGAGAAGTTGTGGCCAATTCCATTTTCATCACAAAAATTTTCAAAGTCATGATTTTCAAATTCTGTTCCATGATCACTTCTAATATTTTGAATTGAAAACCCTTTTTCATTAGTGACTTTTCGATGAAATTTCGTGAAAATTTGAAAAGTTTCATTTTTGTGAGATAAAAAGAAAACCAAGTAAAACGAGAGTAATCATCAATTATTACAAATCCATATCGTTTTCCTCCTAGACTAGTGGTTTTAGTTGGTCCTAATAAATCCATATGTAAGAGCTCTAAAGGTCTAGAAGTTGAAATAGTGTTTTTGGATTTAAATGATACTCTAGTTTGTTTACCTAATTGGCATGCATCACAAATTCTATCCTTTTCAAAATTAATTTTGGCAATCCGAGAACTAAATCCTTTTTGATTAATTTTGAAAGAGAATGCATGCTAATATGTGCAAGTCTATGATGCCACAGCCAACTAGTCTCATTTATTTTAGCATTTAAGGAAACTAGGCATTGCATGTCTAATTTAGTTAAATCATTCAAGTCTACCATATAAACATTGCCATGCCTATGTCCTATAAATTTAATGCCATCGTTAATAGGACTCGTCACAATGCATACGGATGATTCAAAACTTACTTTATACCCTTTATCACAGAATTGACTAATGCTGAGTAAGTTATGCTTTAAACCTTTAACAAGTAAAACATTCTCAATGTATTTGGAGGGAGTGATACCAATGTTACCTATCCCGATGATCTTTCCTTTGCCATTATCTCCAAAGTGACCATCCCTCCATCCTTAGCATCAAGCGTGATGAATTGTGATTCATCACCAGTCATGTGTCTCAAGCATCCGCTGTCAAGATACCATTTCCTGTTTCCTTCTTGGGATGCTAGACACACCTGCAAGCACAGATCAAGTTTCTGTCTTAGGTACCCAAGCTTTCTTGGTCCTTTCAGGTTAGTCAGAATGGTTCCTTTTGGAACCCATATTTTCTTTGTGTTTGCATATTTGTTAATAAGACATGTGTATGATTTATGTCCTATTCTTCCACATTTAAAACAAGTAATATTTGTAGGCTTTTTGCTTGAATAATTTGCATAAATATCCTTCAAAAATTTTTTTTCTTCAGGGGTTTATAACCAAGTCCAGCTTTATCATATATAGCTTTCTGATTATCAAGGATCATATTTAGCTTGTTTGAACTTAAGGTGAACTTATCTACTATAGATTTCAGCTGTTATTTCATCCTTAAGTTTTGATTTTCTTGAATCAAGTGAATTTTTCAATTGAAAGATTTCAGCTTGTTTCACTAAGGACTGATTTTCAATTTAGCTCTTTGTTTTCTTCCTAGTTTCTTTAATTCATCAATTGAATCATAGAAGCTTCATGCAATTCTTCAAAAGTAAATTCACTAGTGGATTAGAAGTTATCTCATTTTCATGTGCCATCAGGCACAGATTGCTTGTTCGTTGAGGTTTCCTCGTCGGAGCTTGAGTCATCACTCGCACTCCAGGTCGCCATCATTGCCTTCTTTTTGAATTTCTTTGGACCTTTCTTCAATTGAGGACATCGGATCTGAAATGTCCTGGCTTCTTGCACTCGTAGCATATAGGGGTTTGATCTTTCTCCTTTTCTATGCTTTGATCCCCTTTTGTAAATTTCTTTCTCATCCCCTGTTTCCTTTTTCTTAGAAACTTCTTGAATTTCCGGGTGATGAGAGCCATCTCCTCATCCT